>NW_024070187.1:116228087-116277268 GCF_014754425.2 Oryx dammah | reverse complement strand
AAATATTTAATTTCCTCCACTTTTATATCCATGGAATATCCTGTTTAGCTTTGTATTATATTTAGCATAATGAACATTTGTTAAAATAAATGTCTATTAAAACAAATAAAATGTTACATATTAAAGTTTTACTCCACTGAGAAGTAAATATGGGAGCAGGATATTTTAAAATGTCTTTATTCTATTATTTAATATAACTAAAAATAATCTAAACCTAAAATATTACATATATTTATAAACATTATTTTTATTAAACCTCAATTTTTGGCTTCAGAAAATTATAAATAGTCAGATAGGAGAGTTTGAGAGGGGATGTATTTATTTGTTCTGATATTCTGCTTCAGAACTTCTGGGAAACTTCCCTGGTGGCTCTGACGGTAAAGCGTCTGCCTGCAATGCAAGAGACCTGGGTTCAATCCCTGGGTCAGGAAGATCCCCTGGAGAAGGAAATGGCAACCCACTTCAGTACTCTTGCCTGGAAAATTCCATGGATGGAGGAGCCTGGTAGGCTACAGTCCATGGGTGCTGGGAGCCAGCATGAGGAATCCCACCCGTGGCAATGGTCATGAGGAAGGAAGCCAGACAAAACGCAAAGGCATGATCCAGCTTCAGGAGTTTCCCCTGAGTTTTCTTGAACATCTACCCCCAAAAAACAGAGTCTGCCTGCACACCACCACTTTTCTCTGGAAAAAGTTAATTCAGGGCTTCAGTCTCCTGCATCAGCTCAAACCCCTTTGATGGCTCTCTAACTTGCCTGACAGGCTCCCCCGGACTTGGACTTTTTACAATCTGTGAATTGCTTACAGCCCCCCAACTGCGAGAGGCACGAAGCCTAAAGCATCTTAAAGATACAGAGCCTTTTCTAAACAGCTAAAAATCATATTGGTGACAGGTTTTCACTGTTGACTCAATGACTGCTGCCAGGCCTCCATATTCTTTATCTTTTAGGCACCTGAAGGATATTAATGAATGTAATTGGGATATAGAAATAGGAATATAGTAGTTTTGATGTTAAGTTCAGTTCAGTTCAGTCACTCAATCGTGTCCGACTCTTTGTGACCCCATGAATCGCAGCATGCCAGACCTCCCTGTCCATCACCAGCTCCCGGAGTTCACTCAGACTCACGTCCATCGAGTCCGTGATGCCATCCAGCCATCTCATCCTCGGTCGTCCCCTTCTCCTCCTGCCCCCAATCTCTCCCAGCATCAGAGTCTTTTCCAATTAGTCAACTTTTCTCATGAAGTATACAAAGTACTGGAGCTTCAGCTTTAGCATCATTCCTTCCAAAGAAATCCCAGGGTTGATCTCCTTCAGAATGGACAGGTTGGATCTCCTTGCAGTCCAAGGGACTCTGAAGAGTCTTCTCCGACACCACAGTTCAAAAGCATCAGTTCTTTGGAGCTCAGCCTTCTTCACAGTCCAACTCTCACATCCATACATGATCACAGGAAAAACCATAGCCTTGACTAGGCGGACCTTAGTCGGCAAAGTAATGTCTCTGCTTTTGAATATACTATCTGGATTGGTCATAACTTTTCTTCGAAGGAGTAAGCATCTTTTAATTTCATGGCTGCAGTCACCATCTGCAGTGATTTTGGAGCCCCAAAAAATAAAGTCTGACACTGTCTCCACTGTTTCCCCATCTATTTCCCATGAAGTGATGGGACCAGATGCCATGATCTTCGTTTTCTGAGTGTTGAGCTTTAAGCCAACTTTTTCACTCTCCTCTTTCACTTTCATCAGGAGGCTTTTTAGCTCCTCTTCACTTTCTGCCATAAGGGTAGTCTCATCTGCATATCTGAGGTTATTGATATTTCTCCTGGCAATCTTGATTCCAGCTTGTCTTTCTTCTAGTCCAGCGTTTCTCATGATGGACTATGCATATAAGTTAAATAAGCAGGGTGACAATATACAGCCTTGACGTACTCCTTTTCCTATTTGGGACCAGTCTGTTGTTCCATGTCCAGTTCTAACTGCTGCTTCCTGGCCTGCATACAGATTGCTCAAGAGGCAGGTTAGGTGGTCTGGTATCCTATCTCTTTCAGAATGTTCCACAGTTTATTGTGATCCACATAGTCAAAGGCTTTGGCATAGTCAATAAAGCAGAAATAGATGTTTTTCTGGAACTCTCTTGCTTTTTCCATGATCCAGCGGATGCTGGCAATTTGACCTCTGGTTCCTCTGCCTTTTCTAAAACCAGCTTGAACATCAGGGAGTTCACGGTTCATGTATTGCTGAAGTCTGGCTTGGAGAATTTTGAGCATTACTTTATTAGCGTGTGAGATGAGTGCAATTGTGCGGTAGTTTGAGCATTCTCTTGCATTTCCTTTCTTTGGAATTGGAATGAAAACTGACCTTTTCCAGTCCTGTGGCCACTGCTGAGTTTTCAAAACATGCTGGCATATTGAGTGCAGCACTTTCACCGCATCATCTTTCAGGATTTGAAACAGCTCAACTGGAATGCCATCACCTCCACTAGCTTTGTTCGCAGTGATGCTTTCTAAGGCCCACTTGACTTCACATTCCAAGATGTCTGGCTCTAGATCAGTGATCACATCATCATGATTATCTGGGTCGTGAAGATCTTTTTTGTACAGTTCTTCCATGTATTCTTGCCACCTCTTCACTAAACTTTTGAGTTAATTACTTTTCTTTGTTATATATCACTGCACTCCTCTTGTGTCCTTGCTATGTAAGAATGTAGCTTTATTTAGTGCTTTCTAGGAGTGGCACCAGACTTTGGGAAGATCAACACAAATAAGTCTTCTGGTTGACAAACCCTTATCAGAAAAGGGCTGTAAAATATTAATTGGCCCTCTGGCCAGAAGATGATGTAAATCACCTAAGACTTGTGTGTACAACTAGGTATGCAGAGAGAAAGCCTGGTTTTGATAAGAGTCAGGGCTGCTGATGCTGCATAATTTTATATCATCCATTAATCTCTGTACAAAAAAAAAGGGTATAAAAATGCCTTTATAACAATAGAGGATGGGCCAGTCGCTGGACTGGTTTCCCCCGTGTCTTCTCTTTAATTTCTGGCTGAATTCCCATCTGGGGCATGGAGGCTCACCATGTCTACTTACTTGCCCCGGCTTCTAAGATCCGTAAGAGAGGGAGCCCAAGGCGGGGCACCCTCCGATATTCAAACGGACGCCGGCGGCCTAACGTAGACGGTGCGAACTTCTCGTCTCGAAGTTTTATTGGCTTTCCACGTAAACCAAGTTATTCAGCCTCTTTTCTCCACTAAATTTTCCTGCTATACTATTTCTTAATTTCTTTTATATTTCTAATTAAATAAATAAGTTTCTCCTCACCCACGCCATCCCTGCTTCGAATTACCCTGGATCCACTGGGGCTGGACCCCGGCACATGGGGTCGCAAAGGGTCAGACACGACTGAGTGACTTCACTTATTCTGCTTCAGTGAGCAATAATTTCTCAAGTTAAAACACACATGTTTTGGCATCTGATGACACTTCCTTACTCCTGATAATTTATCTGTCTTTAACTTGTCTCTTTTCAGCAGTTCAGAGACTAGAACACATGATTGAAGAGAATATTACCAGGGTGATGGATTTCATTCTTTTGGGTTCTTCAGTCCAGAGAGAGATTGAAATCCTTCCCTTTCTTCTCATTTTAGTGGTATATTCTCTAACTCTGGTGGCAAACTGGCATGATTTCCTTAATCTGGTTGGATCCTCACCTTCACACATCCATGTACCTTTTTCTCAGTAATCTGGCCTTTGTAGACTTTTGTTACTCCTCATCAATAGCCCCAAAGTTCCTGGAGACCCTCCTGACCAGGCACAGGTCCATATCTCTCCGTGCATGTGTGCACAGCTGGGCTTTTTCCTGAACTTCTTGGTTTGGGAGACATTCCTTCTTGCAGTAATGGCTTGTGACCGCTATGTGGCCAACTCCAATCCTCTTCTCTACATGGCGATCATGTCCCGAAAGGGGTGCATGCAGCTGGTCGCAGGCCCTCACTCATACAGCTTTTCTGTCACTTTCCTCCACACAGTTGTTTCTTTTAGATTGATCTACTCTGGCCCCAATGTTATTAGCCACTTCTTTTGTGATGATGTCCCTTTGATGGCCCTTGCCTGCTCAGACACCAGCCTCAAAGAGATCTTGATTTTTATCTTTGCTGGATTCAACATGATCAGCTCTTTGACCACAGTCCTTATTTCTCACCTATACACTGTGGCTGCCATTCTGAGAATCCAGTCTGCAGAAGGGAGGCGCAAAGCATTCTCACCCTGCGGTTCCCATCTGACTGCTGTCACTGTGTTCTACGGGACTCTGGTCTTCATGTATCTGGAGCCCAGATCAAACCATCCCCTTGACACAGACAAAGTGGCCTCTGCCTTCTACACAATTGTCACTCCTTCATTGATCCCATGATCTGCAGCCTGAGGAACCAAGAGGTGAAACATGCCTTGAGGAAAGCCTTTGGAAAATGTGATTTCCTGTCTCTAATAAACATTTGAATGCAACTTGTGACAGTGACTGTCCTGGAACTATGCCACATGCCAATATGTTGTTTTTATTATCTTTGATCGGTTAATTTTATTTCTACCATTTTTGTATGAGCAAAATGACTTTGCACATGTGTTCTATTTTTCATATAATTTGTAAGTAAGATAAATGGTTTAAAAGATTATAATGCACGTTTTTAACAAATTGCTACTATTTGCACCTGTGACACTTGATGGTTTTGACCTGGATAGTTTCTATTTAACTGATGATAAGATTTAGCCACTGCTTTCAAAAGTGTTTCTATTTTACACATTGTGGAGACAGAAAAAGGGAGGTGGTAAAGCAAACTTCTTGTCCATCCTCACGTCACTCCGTCCAGGAACTGGTCCCCAGCTGTACCCTGTCCGCTAAAAATCGTTCCTCTCTGCTTCTGACCCCCACTAGATCCACTGCCGGTCACTCTGTAATTCCATGGTTCTCATGTTTGAAAAGATGTCATTTTTCGACACGCAGATCTGGAAATCAGGGTCAGCTTTTGGAAAGTCATACTCTCTTTTTCTGTATCAAAACAAAAATGCAGACATACCCCTATATTCCCTCAGCAAAGCTTAAGATCCTTTTATATTTTAGGGATTTGAGGAAATTACAATGGTTTGACAGGAAGCAGTAGTTTAAAACCAAGTTATAAATGTGGTTGCTGTCAGATGTCAGGAATATTGTTCTATGTTGGGGTGGTTGTAAAGTGATGCAATCTAAGACCCACTTAAACCATCAACTGGAATGTATATTTTTTTAATTCAGATTCAAACGTTTGGTGTCTATCATGTGGGTGATATTGTGAGCTATTCTCATAGGGCAAAATCAAAAACATTCCTGAATATGCTGAATAGTCTGCTATTTTGGAAAATACTGGCAAAAAATTGATTGTATAAGTTATTTAGAAACAGTTTAGCTTATTTTATCCAAGTTATCTTAGTAAACATTTCATTGTTAAATTAGATTTCACATTTATGTGAAGACATCAATATTGCCATGTTAAATTATTTATATTAAACTTTAATATATGCCTCACCTAATCTCAACACCATTTTTAAAGCAGCAACAAGGTGTTCTAAGTGGATGTAAACTGTACAAATTCTGAAGAGAAGCAATGAATTGCAATCCTGATTTTCAAGTTCTTAAATCAACTTCTTTTGGGGTCAGGGAGCACAGTTGCAGAGAAATTGGAAATCATGACTGTCCATTGCCAAAGATAAAACTCAAGAGAGGAGAACATCTGTGTTGTTGCTATTTTTTAAATAATTCCAAAAATATAATTTAAATAGTTAAAAGCACAGCAGCGAGCTTATATAGTAAACTACAGAGTAAGGGCTAAACCTGAGACTGGCAATGTGAGAAGGGTTTAAAGGTTAGTGAATCTTTCAAAAGGAATCTGGTGCCCCTTCTGGGTAGCACACTGGATTCAGGGGAGATTGCTGCAAAACCACACGTTTACCAAAGAAACTTCAGATACATTTGAAGAGCTCCTAGAGCAGAAAGGATGATAGCCTGGGAGACTAAGAAAAACTAAAGTAAAACCAAAGTTCTAACATTGAAGCAGTACTGTAAAGAAATATATTAGTTTCATCAGTCTGCGTTAACAAAGTAGCACACACTCATTGACTTAGAACAACAACAGTTTATTTTCTCACAGTTCTGGAGCCTACAAGTCTGAAGTCAAGGTACTGGCGGAACCAGGCTGTCTGTGGAGCTCTAGGGGAGGTTCCTTCCTTGTTTTTTTCCAGCTGCTTGTGGTCCCAGGCATCCCTCATCTTGTGAGCATCTTTCCAGTCTCTGCTGTCTTCTCGTGGTCATCTTCCTGCTACACCTGTGTCCAGATTTCTTCACTCCTGTAAGGACATCACTCACGCTGGACTAACGGTCCACCTTACTCCAGTATGACTTCATATTACCAATTGCATCTTCAACGACCCTATATCCAAATAATGGCCCTATAACCCAATGATCCTGTAACCAAACTCTGAAGTTCTTCAGGTTAGGGACTTAACACATCTTTGGGGGAGCAGTTTCACTCATAATAAGTGCGTGTAAGTGTGTGCATGCTCAGTTGTGCTTGACTCTGTGTGACCGTATGGACTGTAACCCGCCAGGCTCCTTGGTCCATGGGGTTTCCCAGGCAAGAATACTGGAGTAGGGTGCCATTTCCTTCTCCAGGGGATGTTCCCCCAGGGATTGAAATCACGTCTCTTGCCTTGCAGATGATTCTTTGCCGCTGAGCCATTGGGGAAACCCCACTAACAAGTGAGGACAGTTAGAGACGTGCTGGCTCAGATGCATGGTGACGTCACACCTTATACAGCTGCAAGCACAGTGCAGAACAAAAGCAGCCGAGATTCCCGAGCTTGAGAGAGAGACTGGTAAGTCCCTAAAAAGGCTGGCAAAATGGCCGAGACGACGGGCCAAAAGGGACCCAAAACCAGTCACTGTGACAACTGGAGTCCGGAAGGTCGTAACAAGCCCAAGGACTCATCAAGTAGTCAGGCCAAAGGGATGTATAACCTAATATCTAACATAGATCAGAAGCTTGAGTTTTTCTCCTTCTGGTTAAGACAGAAGACAAGATGCCCTTCTCTCAGTACCAGAATAGTTTCTGAAGAGACTTGATCATTCTCAAGTAAAAATTGTCCTAGTGAGTGGTAAGATGCAGAGGTGAAGTGCCAAGGATACGTTTATGGAAAGTATTATAAGGGCAAATATAGCACTATAGCTAAGTGAACTCCCAAGATACAGTGGCTTAATAAATCTATTCCTTTCTCAGGCAGCAGTATGAGTTAAGGGGTTTGGGAAAGGCAATTAGACCCTCAATATGTGGTTTCCATCTTTGTCTAAAAAGTGATCATTTCAGTGGCAACATTGTCAAGTGGGAAGGAAGAGAAAAAAGTCCATATCTAATGGCTTTAACATAGAGAAGGTGATCTTTGGGTTTCAGGCACCACTTTCTACTGATGGCTCATTGCCAAGACTTGACAACATTATGTATGCCACTGACAAGGGGCAATGGGAACGGCGGTGAACAGCTGGATGACAAATGTATTATTTATAAAATAAACATAAAATAGTGGACACTGAGGAATATGTCTGCCATAAGGATCAGAGAAAATGTGATCTTAAAGGGTCAAGTTAAAATGATCTCTGTCAGTACGACTGTTTCTTAAGCAGCCTATCATGTCATACTTGACACCAACTTGTTAGAATCAAACTTAGGTGATTTGAAAACATTAAAAAAAAAAACTTTGTTAATGTACTTTCCAATACTAATCAAATAGTACTCTTTCTTCCTGCTCAGAACCTAAAGTTATGAAAAAGAACTCTCCTCCCACCATCTGCTTTTTCTCAGAACCAATCTGAGGGTATGTGGCTTGTGGGCAATTAGTAAATTAGCCTGAGTAACAGTACTTTCTGTGCTTAAATGAATCCATCTTTCCAGTGATACTACCACAGGTAAATGTTACTCCTCAGAGTTTTTCTACATATGTTCAAATGTGCACCCCTTTTAACTGGATTAGCCCTTAAACAAGAATAAACTCATTCATGAGAAATTGCTTCTGCTTCTGATTTGCTTTTATGCTGGTATTATTAGCAAGAGTCAACAAGGACGAAAAATGTATTCCACTTATATTAAGAATGAAGGTAAATTAAGTGGATACCAATCAACATCAATTGAACTGTAAACTTGTAATCAGACCCCAATGATAGAGTTTGAGCTGCGCTGATCACATTTTAACACATGTCTAGTGCAATGACATTTGGTTTTACACAGATTTTTATCTGGTTGATCCACTCTAGTTATTAAAAGCTTGACTTAAGCAGCTAAATACAGACCTAAGAATGTAATGTTAGTGACAAGAATTTGGAATCAAAAAATACCTTCATCATAGCAATCAAATGTTTAACAGGACATTCTTCTGATCAAAAGTTAGATTTTAAATGACAAAAATTCACATTGTTTCATCTTTTTAAACTATGAGAAGGACATGATAGGCTTTACTCATAAATTGTTCACCTATTTAAATTAATGAAGAGAAAAACAACTAGCCAAAATCCAAACCAAAGAGTAGAATTACGGTGAGACAACAGATTGTTTGAAACACAAATAGTGTTAATTATAGAGCAATAAATTCTGAGAGTTAACCTTCCGATTGGTTCATGACACTAGCTGAAGATTCTGAATCCATTTTTGTTTTCAAAAGTCCATGCATGTATGAATGTTATTGAAAGCTTTTTCGGTAAATGAGGATCCACCAACTTTCATATTCATGGAAAAGTGATGAAGTCTTAATTTTTTCTCATGAAATTATATATTACTTATAAAACAAGTGAAAAGCAATTATATATAGAAAATATCCTAAGAAAGCATATTCAACTCTTACAAAGATACCTCCAAATTAACGTGTGCTTATCCAAATGTATTCATGAGTTATCCGATGACTACACTTAGCACAATTTTACATACACTGTGACCAACAGTAATAGGTCAGGGTTAGTATGTTTGCATATGTAGATAGAGGAGGCTTAGTCCTGAGAGTCCATCATGGGGTAAACCATCGCTGTGTTACACTGGGCCTCTTAGTGTATGTGAGTGTTGCCTGGATACAGTCTATTGTAAACAGGGCTGTTTATGTGCCTGGACATTTATAGCAGGAAGCGGCATACACGGAATTGTGTACTGCAGGTCCACCGCCCCAGGTTTGCCTTGACGATCGCCTTGTTGACCGCCTCTTTCACACCTTTGTTCCTCAGACTGTGGATCATGGGACTCGGCATGGGAATCACTGTGGTGTAAAACCCCGCCACCGTCTCCCCTGCTCCTCAGACTCTTCAGTGGGCCTCCTGAGACACGTGGAGAGGAGAGTCCCATAAAACATGGGAACAGCTGCCAGGAGGGACCCACACGTGGAGAACGCCTGCCTCCTGCCATCGGCAGAGCGCATGCGCAGCACGGCCGCTATGATGAGGGCACCAGAAATGAGAACCACTGAGAGGGAATATGTGGAATTAATCCCAGCAATAACAATCATGGTGCGTTCTTTAATGTGGACCCCTCCACAGGCAATCTTGATAAGAGGAGGGTCAGCACAATCGAAGTGGTTTATTGCAAAGCTTCCAAAGAAGCACAGGCCAGATGTCCGCAGTGTGCAGGTTAGGCTAACAGAGAATCCATAGATGGATGGCACAGAGATGAGACGAGCACAGGCAGTCCTGGACATTTTACGGCCATAAAGCAGAGGGTTGCAGATGGCCATGTAGCGATCAAAGGCCATCACAGCCAAGATATATACCTACACGTGGACAAGACTATGAAGAAGTAACACTGCACGAAACACCCCACATAGGAAATGGTTTTTATCTCTGAGAGTAAGTTTTCCAGCATCTTCAGAGTGACATTGGAAGAGAACCACATATCCACAAAAGACTCAAGATAAAGTATATGGAGCTCTGAAGCTGGAGACTGATGCTGATTGAAATAACCACACCAGTGTCCCCTATCAGAGTGAGCATGTGAACCACCAGAAACACCACAATAAAGAGAACTTGAAGCTCCTGATGACTGGTCAACCCCAAGAGAACAAATTCTGTCACATCTGTGAAATCAGGCATTGCCTTCACTTAGACCCAGTCTGCATTGCCTATGGACAAATTAAAAGAAACAAATGGATTTATTTTATTCTTGAAAATTTTGAGTCATGTTTATCAGTAGTCTAGTTCAAATAATATAAAAATCAACGTAGACTTTGCACAAAGTTTAATATGAGTATATAATCATATTTATTTCCTTTAATAGGACTTATAGGTAATTATTTACATATTTATTAGTTTCTTAACTCTAAAACGGACAATTACTTTCATATACTACTAGTATCAGACACTTATTTTTGCTAAATTATTTCAATGATGCGAAATGCATAATACAGAAGTCTACATACCTTTGAAGGAAGAGCCATTTTAGAAAGAGCATCAGTGTCGTGGCTCTTCTGCTGAATAAGGCAGGCAGGATTTATATTATTTGTAGATTGATGCCATTTCCCTAAGAGATTATACATATAGGTCAGTATTAAGTAATTGCTTTGTTAGACAGTATTTTGCACTAAATGAGTTCTCTGGAGAAATAGCAATTGGGTACAGTGCAGATTTGCCATGGGGCCCAACTGGTTTCTAGTGCTTTTCTTTTTTTAGATTCAGTGTCAATATTTTCCTTCACACATTGGGAAGTCTACATCATAATATGGATGTCTGCCATCGATACTCATGCCATATTCTGTTACCCATAATATTTGTTTAACCCAATTTAACACAATTTCTTCCACACAATTATCATAACTTTGTGCTACAACCTATTACCATCTCACTTTGGCTTATGGGTTGAAAAGTTTATTTAATATCCATATATCAATATGGATATCAATATCCCAGTACTTCTGAATATGACTGAATTTGTAGATATAGTTTTTAAAGAGGAAATTAAATTCTAATTGGTTCAAATAGTGCATCCTAACCCAAGATGACTGGTATCTTTTTTAAGAAAGGAGATTAGAACACAAAAATACACACAGGAAAGACTGTGAGAGACACAGGAGGTGATGGCTATCTATAAGCCAGACAGAGGCTTCAGAACGAAACCAACCCTACTAACGTTTTCATCTTGAATTACTATCCTCCAAACTGGAAGGAAAGCAGTCTCTTCTGCTTAAGCCACCCCAGTCTGTGGTTCTTAGTTACAGCAGCCCTTGCAAACTAATGTGTTCTGCCTTCAGCAGACAAAGAGACTGCTTTCATATTCAAGGGAAGCTTTGCTTCTTTGAAGAGTGGTGACATTTTTAATATATTTCAAACATTTATAGTACACATTCAAAATGTGCACAAAACATAAGTTTAAAATTTAATGAATTTTTTCAAATTAAAAATGCCTTTATGACCAAACTTCTAAACCAAGTAGAAGACCAACAATACATCAGACAAACTTCTCATCTTCTTTCTGAGTCAGTATTCCTCAAGTTAGAGGAATCTTTATTTTTAGCACTCTACATAGTTTGTGTCTTTTCCTGAATTTTACACAAGTGGAATCAAACGGAACACATTCTTTGATATATAGTCTTCTGGTGAAAACTCTGTTGATATTTGAACTTCATGTTGATGATTGTTTTAGCTTGTTTGGACTGCTATAGTAATTATAACATAAGCATTTATTAATCAATGTTCTGAAAGCTGGAAGTCTAAGACTGGATTGGGTTCTGATGAAAGCATTCTTCCTGGTTTGTAGATGGCTGTCTTTTTGCTGTGCCCACACATCACAGAGGGCAAGGGAGTGCCCTGGGCTCTTTTATGAGGGCACTAATCCAGCTCATGGGCTTCCCTAGTAGCTCAGAAAGTAAAGAATATTCCTGCAATGCAGGAGTCCTGAGTTTGAACCTTGTGTAGGGAATGTTCCCTGGATCAGGAAGTGGCAACCCACTCCAGTATGCTTGCCTGGAGAACCACATGGACAGAGGAGCCTGGCGGGTTACAGTCCATGGGGTCACAGAGTCGGACACGACTAAACATGAGCAGGCACTAACTCAGTTCATGAGGGCAAAGCAAAGCCTTCATGACCTAGTGACTTCCCTGAAGCCCCCGCATTCTAAATAGCAATGGTTCTTTTATTACTGTAAGTGTAGAGATCAAGTCGACAACATTCACTGAATCATGGAGAAAGCAAAGGTGTTCCAAAAAAACATCTACTTCTGGAATGTACTCCAACTATACCAAAAAATCTGGAACAAACAACCTCATAAAAAATGTATAAATCTGAACACCTGACCACGGAAAACATAAAGATAGTAAATCAGCATATCAAAAATACTCAAAATCACATATCATTAGGGAATTACAGACTAAAACAACAGTGAAGTAGCACTGCCCACCTGTTAGATCCAGGAAACTCGAACAAGGGGGGCGGGGGCGGGGCTTCTCTGGGGGCTCAGCGGTGAAGGATCTGCCTGACCATGCAAGACACTCAAGTCCATCCCTCACCCAGGAAGGTCCCACGTGCCACGGAGAAACACAGCTGGATTCTTCCTCAGCTAAACAAGGCTCACCTGTGACCTGAACACTACGCGTCTAGTACTTAGTAAACAGCTTTGAAAAGGTGTCCAGACAAAAAGTGTCACCCAATTATACACAGGAGCTCTACTTGTAACAGCTAAAAACTTTCAAATATCAGGATGTCTTCAGTAGACGGCTGTGTAAGCAAATTGGGATACATCCAAAGTGAAGGGGAGCAAATGCTACCCCAAAATATACCCCTTCAGCATGAGAATTAGTTGGACTTAATGAACTTTTTTTTTTAAGAGGACATATAATCATCTCTGAAACCCAAGTTCAAGACGGCTCTTCTGAGTCACATTTACCAGAGAAATCTCATTTCAAAGGAATTCTCTGTATATATCAGATAGAAGGATGACAGTCTTGTGAAACTCTTTTGTTATCAATAGGGAAAGCTAAGACGTAAATCTGTACAACAACCATACCCTTCCTTTCCTTTAGTTTTATTTTTTAATATTTATTTGTTTTTTTATTTGGCTGCGCCAGGTTGACCTTCATTGAGGCAAGCCAGATATTTCGCTACAGCATGCAAACTCTTCGCTGTGGCATGGGAGATCTAGTTCTCGGATCAGGGAATGAACCTGGGCCTCCTTCTTTGGGAGTGTCCAGTCTCAGCCACTGGACCACCAGGAAGCCCCTGTTTTGTTTTTAGATGAAGACGGTATCTAAGCTGATATCTTGGGCCATTTCAGTCACTGGCTCAGCTTCCCGAGTTTCTCCAAAGCACACACAAGGTGCACATTATTAAACTGGTTTGCAAAACCAGTAAAGGTAGTTCATACTCCAACACTGTATGCTTACAAATACGTAAATGGTAAATGGCATGTTATTTATTTTTAATTACTATGGGGAAAAAGAATGTAGTATTGATACGTGTTACAACATGAATAAACATTAAAAACATCTTTAGTGAAAAACTCCACACAGAAAAGGCCACCCGGATCCCATATTCACCATGTCTGCTTTACATCCACCAAGTCTGTCCAAATGTCTGAAAATCTCAGAAACAGTCTAAAAAAAAAATTGGATGAGGATGGAAAAAAAGGTATATTCGTACAATTGGACAATTGCTGAAAGTGGAAGTGGGGCTGTGGCTTACATTACAATGTAGAAACTACCTGATCTCCTGCTTTGGGAGATTATGTGCTGCTTCCACAGGAGAATGCGCCCGTTTTGGATAAAACGCAGGGAGTATTTTAGGGGATGTGGCAAATGTGAGCATTTTTTTACCATTATTGAGAGTTTCCTGCACATTTTAAGTTACTGAGAAGTAAATTATTTTTCAAAACAACCATGTCAATACCACAAAAGAAAATCAGATCAGACAGGCTTGAAACTTTCTTATAGAGGCCAAGACTTACCCAGACGAAGTTCAAGGGAAGTTGTGATGCTCGTTGCCCTTGAAGGAGTCCACATGGAATTTACAAATAAAATTTCCCACATAACTTCACAAAAAGTTGTTAGAATACATTCAGTAAAGTTGAATAATTTGGGATCAATTTACAATCTGAATCAATATACGAAAATCACTTGTGTTTCTATACACTAATAACAATCAGAAACAAAAATTAAGAAAAAAAATTTAACCAAGGACATAAAAGACCAGTAGTCAGAAAACTAGAAAGCACTGATAAAGAAACCAAAGAAAACAAATATGCCATGCTCATGGACTGGAAGAATGAGTTATTAAAGTGTCCATTCCAACAAAAGCCATCAGCAAATGCACTGCAATCAAAATATAATATCCAATGGCATTTTTCATAGAATATTCCTAATAATATTCTGCAACAACTAACGACCCTGAACAACCAGAAAGACTCTGAGAAAGAAGAATGAACCTGGAGGCATCTTCCTCTCTGACTTCAAACTACATCACAGAGCTGTAGTAACCACAACAGTGAGGACCTGGCACAAACATAGGCACAGGGGCTCGAGGAAAGAACAGGGAGCCCAGGAATAAAGCCACGTGTATGCGGACAGTTCATGAAAATCAAGCCACGAAAGTGTGAAGAGGAAAGGACAGTCCTTTCAAGAAACATCTGTTTGCCATGAAGTGATGTGACAGGATGCCATGATCTTAGTTTTTTTAATGTTGAGTTTTAAGTCAGCTTTTTCACACTCCTCTTTGACCTTCATCAAGAGGCTCCTTAATTCCCCTTTGCTTTCTGCCATTAGGGTGCTATCATCTGCATATCTGAGGTTATTGATATTTCTCCCAGAAAACTTGATTTCAGCCTGTGCTTCATCCAGCCCAGCACTTCGCACGATGTACTCCACATATAAGTTAAATAAACAGGTGACAATATACAGCCTTGACGTACTCCTTTCCTGATTTGGCATGATATAAAGATGACAGAGTAGAAAGATAAGTGCTCATCTTCTCCTGGGAGAACTCCAAAATTGCAACTCACTGCTGAACCACCATCAAAAGAATGTTGGATCCCACCAAAAATAAAAGATACCCCACATTCAAGGGCAATGGAGAAGCCCCAACAAAACAATAGGAAGGACAAAAGAGACTTTCTCCTTGGAAGAAAAGCTATGACAAATCTAGACGTCATATTAAAAGCAGAGACGCTTTGCCAACAAAGGTCCATATGGACTGCAAGAAGATCCAACCAGTCCATTCTGAAGGAGATCAGCCCTGGGATTTCTTTGGAAGGAATGATGCTAAAGCTGAAACTCCAGTACTTTGGCAACTTCATGCCAAGAGTTGACTCATTGGAAAAGACTTTGATGCTGGGAGGGATTGGGGGCAAGAGAAGAAGGGGACGACCGAGGATGAGATGGCTGGATGGCATCATGGACTCGATGGACGTGAGTCTGAGTGAACTCCGGGAGTTGGTGATGGACAGGGAGGCCTGGCGTGCTGCGGTTCATGGGGTTGCAAAGAGTCGGACACGACTGAGTGACTGAACTGAACTGATGGTATTTCCAGCAGTCATGTACGAATGTGAGAGTTGGACTATAAAGAAAGATGAGCACTGAAGAATTGATGCTTTTGACCTGTGGTGTTGGGGAAGACTCTTGAGAGTCCCTTGGACTATAAGAAGATCAAACCAGTCAATCTTAAAGGAAATCAACTCTGAATATTCACTGGAAGGACTGATGTTGAAGCGCCAATACTTTGGCCACCTGATGCGAAGAACTGACTCATTGGGAAAGACCCTGATGCTGGGAAAGACTGAAGGCAGGAAGAGAAGGGGATGACAAAGGATAAGATGGTTGGATGGCATCACCGACTCAATGGACATGAGTTCAAGCAAGCTCTGGGAGCTGGTGATGGACAGGGAGGCCTGGGGTGCTGCGGTCCGTGGGGTCACAAAGACTCAGACACGACTGAGCGGCTGAGCTGAACTGCACTTTCCCAATTTGGAAGGGGTTCACTGTTCCATGTCTGGTTCTAACTGTTCCTTCTCTACTTGCATACAGATTTTTCAGGAGGCAGGTAAGGTGGCCTGATAGTCCCATCTCTTTAAGAATTTTCCACAGTTTGTCTGCTCCACGCAGTCAAAGGCTTTAGTCAGTGAAGCAGATGTTTTCCCTTGCTTTTTCTATGATCCAACGGATGTTGGCAATATTATCTCTGGTTCCTCTGCCTTCTCCAAATCCAGCTTGTACATCTGGAAGTCCTCGGTTCACATTGTTGAAGCCTTGAAGGATTTTTGAGCATTACCTTGCCAAGCATGTGAAATGAGAGCAATCGTGCGATAGTTTGAACATTCTTTGGCATAGCCCTTCTTAGATGAAAACTGACCTTTTCCAACGCTGTGGGCCCTGCTGAGTTCTCCGCATTTGG
Source organism: Oryx dammah (assembly GCF_014754425.2). NCBI lineage: Eukaryota > Metazoa > Chordata > Mammalia > Artiodactyla > Bovidae > Oryx > Oryx dammah. The sequence goes on along the minus strand of NW_024070187.1, from coordinate 116,260,851 downwards.
GGCACGCTGAGCGCAGCTCTTTCACAGCGTCAACTTGGAGCGCACCGGAAGTACAGCCTGAGCCCGGGGCGCCTCTCCTGAAGCGGCTGACCCCCGGTGCGTATTTCCGGCGCGACGGCGGACGCGGAAAGGACGCAGGGACTCTGTCGGGCGCTGCGGCTCTCGCCTGCTCGGCGGCGGTGGAGACGAGAGCCTCTGCTTCTGGGCGAGAAGTGACCCGGTGCCCGGGAATCCGGATCTCGGCGCGGAGGGTGGGCACGATGCGGCTGGGCTCCGGGACCTTCGCTGCCGGCTGCGTCGTGATCGAGGTGCTCGGCGTCGCGCTCTTCCTCCGGGGCTTCTTCCCGGCTCCCGTCTTTTCCGGAACGGAGCGGCAAGCAGAGTCCCCGGCGCCCGAACCCTCTGCTGGTACGACTGCGCCCCCCTCCCGCCACCGTCTCTGCTCCCCGGGGACCTGCTTTGTGCCCTTATGAGCCTCCCCTCTTCGTCTTCTTCCAGGGGCTCCCGGGGAGGGTCTCTTCCATTCTGATCCCAACCTCCTAGGATACCCTTCTTGCCTCTCCAGCCTCCTTTTCTGTATCCTACAACTTTGTGGCCAGCACAACTACCAGGCCCACTAAGATCTTCGTCCCTGGTCACCGCAAAGTAAGCTCTCTGTACCCATAAAAAATAAGACTGTCCCCAGCTGTACTCATCCAGTGAACTGCAACCCCCTTCCCTGAGCAGATGTTTGGGTCACTCCCTGTTCCAGGCATGCTTTTTGCTCAGTAAGACACAGCAGGTAAGATTCCTGCGACCTCTCGTGTTTTCTTCTGTGGCTTTCCTCCAAGGGCCTGTTTTTTCCAGTAAAGACCTCCCTGCGTAGAGCCCTCAAATACCCAGCAATAACTATTAGGTAAAAGAACTCGCGTTTTGGAAAAAATCAACACAAGGCTAGCTAGTAACTATGGAAAGACAGTTTGTAAATGCTCGCCCATCCGTTTCCTGCAGCACTATTTATATCAAGCTCCCTGATATCCCATTGTAGGACTCGAAAGAAGGAACTCCCCAGTGTCAGCACACCCCCAATGCTAAGGACAATTCTGTCCTCAATATGGGGCCTCCTGAGCTTACTTGTCACCCACCCTCTGACCTCAGCGTCGTTTTCCAAGAACAGGCCCTTCCCTTTGGGTCAGGATGTCTAGATGTGACAGCGTGTGTGCTGGAGAAGTAGGGAGAAAACAGATCATAAAGTTCCTGGATACTAAAAATGAATTTAAAACTCAATTTCCTTTTTCTTTTTCAAACACTTTAGGAGCCAGTTCCAACTGGACCGAGCCTCCACCACCTCTCTTCAGTAAAGTTGTTATTATGCTGATAGATGCCTTGAGAGATGATTTTGTGTTTGGATCAAAGGGTGTGAAATTTATGCCCTACACAACTTATCTTGTGGAAAAAGGATCATCTCTCAGTTTTGTGGCTGAAGCAAAGCCACCTACAGTTACTATGCCTCGAATCAAGGTAAACAGTTTGACTTAATATATTATAGATCATGGTTTGGCTCCTTCAGAGCTTTAGAAGAATGTTCTGTTGTCTTTTACTTGGAGTCCCAGTTTTAGCTAAGTGGAAACTACTTCGGTGCTGTCCTCCTGGCTGGAGCAATAGAATGCTGACGAAGCCTTCCAGATAGACTGGAGCTAGGACTCATGGTTTACGCCCTGTGTCAGGGAGCCAGAGCTCACGCCTCATGGGAAGCATAGCAGATTTAGGGTCAGATCTTCTCGGCCAGTCTAATCCAGGAGATACCATCTTCTTTGCTAGCCTGCTGTTTTTAATCATCAGTGAGTCAGTTAGAATTCTGAGAGGAGCCTCTAGGGTTATCTAGTTCAACCTCTTGATTTTATGGATGAGGAAGCAAACTGAAATAAATGACTCATCCAGTATTTTAGTATATACAGTGACCAATCAACATGCCCTGGCCTCGGCAGATATGTCTGCTTTTCCTGTATAAACCACCTTCAGGTGTTCAGCCTAGTGGGTGGGGCTTGGCATGCATAGTGCTTTACTCAAGAACTATAGAGAAAGCAAAGGGTAAAGCTTTATTTATTGGCTCAAAAACTTTTTTCTTAAAATAGTATCTCTGCCTTCATGGGATTCAGTGAAGAACAAGACAGCAACTATCCTATACTCATGAAGCTTACTTTATAATTGAGGGGACAGAAAATATGTAAGTATACAAATAAATAGTCAGAACAGTTTCAGTAAGTGGTAAGTGCTACGGAAGAAATTGAGGAGGAGAACAAGAAGAGAGTGATGGGCAGTGGCAGAGGCCCCCTCTAGTTAGGTTGCTCAGGAACAGCTTCTCAGTGAGCAGTCATTCTGCTGAAGAGTCCTGTGGAAGCTGGAAGAAAGGCATCCAGGCTCATGACCGTCAGGATCATTGATTCTCTGTCCTATCAGCAGAAGTGTGGAAGGAACTCATTCCTCTGTCATTTTGGTAGGAAAAGTGTTACTAGAAATCTAGGTGGTTTTGTAAGAAAAAGCATATGAGCATTCCTGCTCTAGGTTCAGTTCAGTCCTTCACATCCACCAGTGTGGTCCTCCTATCTCCAGTTTGTTTCATTTCACCAAACGAGTGTTTCGTGTTGGGTCCTTGTAAGTTCTTTTTCCTCATTCTTCACCAGTGAGGAAATAGTATACAGGAACTCCATCCTGGAGTTAGGAGTTTACAGCTCTGGAATTGATAGGATCAGGTAAGGCACGCACTAAAGAGTGTGTCCCCTGCCCTGCTTCCACTTAGTTCATCTGGAGGTGCTGATACAATTGTCATGAAACACAGTTTTAAAATTTCAAGACCGATGTCTCTAGTGAAAAGTGAAAGTGAAGTCGCTTAGTCATGTCCGACTCTTTGCGACCCCATGGACTGTAGCCCACCAGGCTCCTCTGTCCATGGGATTTTCCAGGCAAGAGTACTGGAGTGGGGTGCCATTTCCTTCTCCAGGGGATCTTCCTGACCCAGGGATTGAACCCGGGTGTTGCGCCTTGCAGACAGACACTTTACCGTCTGAGCCACCAGGGAAGTTCCCAGTAGCATGTTCAAATTCTGTTCTGTGTTAAGATTATACAGTAAGTGAAAGTAAAAGTAGCTCAGTCGTGTCCGACTCTTTGTGACTCCATGGACCATACAGTCCATGGAATTCTCTAGGCCAGAACACTCTAGTGGGTAGCCTTTCCCTTCTCCAGGGGATCTTTCCAACCCGGGAATCAAACCAGGATCTCCTGCATTGCAGGTGGATTCTTTACGAACTGAACCATGAGGGAAGCCAAGATCATACAGTAACTTGTATAACATTGTAAATAACTTATGAATGCCTTTCCTTTTGGGGGAACTGATAGTTGCAGTAATGAGCAGTTCCCACTGGCTGCAGCGTGCCCGTGGTGCAGGCACTGGTTTCTGCCCTCTGACCACAGCCCACGGACGAGGCGCCGTGGTGTCGGCGCAACTCTCTTCGTTTCCCGGATGGGGAAGCAGGCTTGAGGTGGTGACAGTCTCAGCTGACACAGGAACCGAGCCTAAGCCTGTGTGTGTCTGCGTCTAGAGCCTCTGCTGGCCACGTGTGTCCTCAGTGACACTGCAGAGTGAGGTGCCCGGGCCAGAACCTCCCTCAGTAGCCTCTGCAGAGCCCTGCTCAATTCTCAGAAGACAAGACACTGCTGCTTCCCAGACCACAGCAGCCCCAGGAAAGCCTCCAGGGAGCCAAAGACGGGCACTCACTTACAGTCATAGGCTCTCAGCTGTAACTCGGTTGCTGCCTGCATGTGTCCTGGGCTGAAGGGGATACCAGCTAGTCCCTGCCCTTCTTGAAAATGTAAATGTGAACTCAAACTAGTGGGAGGAGGAGGGAAGTGTCTTATGAAAGCCCAGAGGAAGAGATGGACAGATTCGACCCTAAGTGGTGGAAGACATTATAAACAAAAGTCAGCTGACGATAAATGAGGGAAATTATTTACAGTTAACACAGCAAACGATGTAAATCCCATAATACGTAGGAAGATCTGGTCAGAGGCAGCAGTGTGGTGGCAGCTGGACAAAGGATGTGAAGAATCCACAGGAAGAGACTGAAAGGCCGTGAGCACGTGAAAGAGTCTTACCTCTGCTCGTATCAGATCAAAGGCACCCAAACAGTCTGTCTAGCACGCTGTAAACACTGAAAGGCTAATGGTAACACTCTTCACAAGAAATGAGGTGAGCAGATCTCTTTACACTGTTCATGTGACTGAATTAGACTCAGCCTGGACTACTGCCACCCTCGTCCAGTCTGCTGTGATCTCAGCCTGTAAAACCCTTGCCAGCACGTCTTCTCACCCAGAACCTGTCCGAACAGATAGGTCACTCTGCTCTACTCCCAACAGCCCCCAGCGGCTCACACTCTGCCTCCTAACTCAGGCCTCAGGGTGCGTGGTCCTGCCTTTGTTCTCTCTTCACCCTCATCTAAGCCCGTCTCCCCATCCTGTGTCTTTTATCCAGCAGATCACACGTTCCCCACGTGTGCCACCCCCTTTCACAGTGGGGTTTTCACAGTTTGCTGTGTTTCACTCTGGAAAGCCCCGCTTTGCCTCACCTAGACGACACTGCCTTCACATCGCAGCGCCAATGGCACTTCCAAACTGGAAGCTTTTTAAAGCAGTGGTCATTAAATCAGTCTTGGATAAATATACTGTACTTCCAAACTCTGGAGTACTGTAGCTGTTTAAAAAAAAAAAAAAAGTGAAATACCTGTATGCTTTCTGTAGAAAGATTAAGTGAAAAAAGCAAGTTGCAGAATTATTTATATAGTTACCGTTTTGATAAAATGTGTACTTTATATATTTGTGATTACACACACACAGAACAAAAGGGCGAAAAGATGCTCATCCGAGGATGGAAAGGCCAAGTTTTGAAAAATAGCCTCATTGAGACAGAATTTTCATATAGTACAGTGTAATATAACTTGATGAGATTTAACAGCTGTATACACCCGTGTGACTGCCACCACAGCCCTGGGCTCTGATCCCCATCCCTGGAGTGGTGGCAGCTGTCACTTGTTTTGTTGGCTTGCTGAAGCTAGTTCTGGAGTCTCTTTCTCATGAGACCCTGAGATGTACACTCACTGAGTTCTCTGCTCTTGTTTGTTTAAAGCTAGTCTTCCTGAGGGGCAGCCAGGTGAGCATGGCTGAGTGGTGACCCAATGCCTGGTCAGAGGGTGTGCTTAAAGACACATGTGATGTGGCCTCTGCCCTCGGCAAAGGGACCTGTGTGTGGTTTGGGCCACACACTCATCTTCAGGCAGTTAATGCATCTCCCTAACTCTTACTGTCTGTCTGAGCAAGTCTCAAACAGCTGGAAGGAACAGATAGCTCTCTCTGTTATCCAGACAGTCCTCTCTGTTCTCTCCTGGGTGTACATTCACGCCATGTATGCACGCAGCCTTCCAGATTGCAGGAATGTGTGGGAGCTCACAGAGGTCTGCAGCAATCATCCCATGCCCCAGACTCCATTTCTGAGTTCTCTGTTCCGTGTTTCTACAACCAGCATTGAAGCCTCAGAGAGCCATGACGCTGGCCTTCCCCGTTTCCAGTTTGTCCCTGGCATGGGACTTTTCGATGGAGCACCAAATTGGGTGGGCCCCTCTTGTTATTCATGGCTGAGTATGCGAGAGGGGAACATGTTTTTCAGTCAGTAAGTCATGCCCAACTCTTCAACCCCGTGAACTGCAACACACCAGGTTCATCTGTCCTTGACTGTTTCCCAGGGTTTGCTCAGATTCATGTCTGTTGAGTCAGTGTTGCTATCTAACCGTCTCATCCTCTGCTGCCCCCTTCTCTTTTGGCCTTCAATCTTTCCCAGCATCCCAGAGTCTTTTCTAATGAGTTGGCTCTTTGCATCAGGTGGCCCAAGTATTGGAGATTCAGCATCAGTCCTTCCAGCAAATATTCAGGTTGATTTCCTTTAGGATTGACTGGTTTGGTCTCCTTGCTGTCCAAGGGACTCTCAGAAGTCTTCTCCAGCACCACAGTTCGAAAGCATCAATTCTTCGGCTCTCAGTCTTCTTTATGGTCCAACTCTCATATCCATACAGGACTACTGGAGAAACCATAGCTCTGACTATATGAACCTTTGTTGGCAAAGTCACTGTCTGCAGTGATTTTGGAGCCCAAGAAAATAAAATCTACCACTGTGTACAGTTTTTCCCCTTCTATTTGCCATAAAGTGATGGGACTGGATGCCATGATTTTAGTTTTTTTAATGTTGAATTTCAAGCCAGCTTTTTCACTCTCTTTCACCCTCACCAAGAGGCTTTTTTAGTTCCTCTTCACTTTCTGCCGTTAGAGTGATATCATCTGCATAGTTGAGGTTATTGATATTTCTCCTGGCAGTCTTGATTCCGGCTTGTGATTCATCTAGTCGGGCATTTCACATGATGTACTCTACATAGAAGTTAAATAAGCAGGTGACAACATATAGCCTTGGCGTACTCCTTTCCAATTTTGAACCAGTCCAGGTTTCTCAGGAGGTGGGTAAGGTGGTAGTATCATCTCTTTAAGAATTTTCCAGTTTTTTGTGATCCACACAGTCAAAGTCTTTTGTGTACTCAGTAAAAAAGTAGATGGGTTTTTTGTGTGTGTTTGTTTTTGATTTTTGATTTGTTTGTTTTCGGAATTCCCTTGCTTTTCTCCATGATCCAGTGATTGTTGGCAATTTGATCTCTGGTTCCTCTGCCTTTTCTAAACCCAGCTTGTACATCTGAAAGTTCTCAGTTCATGTACTGAAGGCTAGCTTGAAGGATTGTGAGTATAACCTTGCTAGTTCATGGGGTCGCTAAGAGTCGGACACGACTGAGCAACTTCACTTTCACTTTTCGCTTTCATGCATTGGAGAAGGAAATGGCAGCCCACTCCAGCATTCTTGCTTGGAGAATCCCAGGGACGGGGGAGCCGGGTGGGTTGCTGTCTATGGGGTCGCACAGAGTCGGACACGACTGAAGTGACTTAGCAGCAGCAGCAGCAGCATATGAAATGAACACAATTGTACAGTAGTTTGAACATTCTTTGGCATTGCCCTTCTTTGGGATTGGAATGAAAACTGACCCTTTCTAGTCCTATGGCCACTGCTGAGTTTTCCAAATTTGCAGGCATATTGAGTGCAGCACTTTAACCACATCATCTTTTAGGATTTTAAATAGCTCAGCTGGAATTCTGTCACCTCTGCCCATGGTAAAACACCACAAGTACTCACAGCTTCTACTGGAATTTGAAAGTTTGTGTTGAATAAGAACGTTTCAGTGTGTACATCCTTACTGAGTTTTCAAAGTCCTGTAGTGGTGGTTTTTGACAGTTATATCCAGATTTATCATTGCTCTTGGAGGAGAGGATTTGCCAAGTTCCTCACTCTCCAAGTCCAAGACTGACTCATTTTTGTTAATTTGCTGATAGGGAGGTCTTGGCAGAATTGTTACACTGTTCACATTGTCCAGATAGATCCCTTTTTATTTTTATCACACAGGTCCCTGGATGCCAGTGTTGGGGGTTGCAAGCTCACTCCAGATCCCAAAGACCCGTGACCCATTTAGACCCTGCTGAAGTGCAGGGGTGGGGTGGGGGAGTGATTGACTTAATTCTGTATCAGAAAGTTGTGAGGACATGTTACACCCACCCACGTTTTCAGTAATTAGGGTGTGTTGGCAGCGGTTGGCAGGGGGGTTGGGGATGGGGTGGGAAATGTGTCCTACCAGCATCCCTGGGCCAGTTACTGTGAGAATTCCTGAGAATTCTTGTTTAGAGGCTGCTTTCCTCCCTGGGTGAGTGGGAAGCTATTCTTTCTCAGGGGTGGACAATAGAATTGCTGGATTTTAGGATCAGGAGTTTACTTGCTGCATGGGTCAGATCTGAAGCTTAGGTGAGGACCAGTCAGTGGGTTTGGACATACAGAGTTCTTGCCACCCTTCGCCATCTGCTTCAGTTCTTAAAGTCCATCGCTGCCTTTTTGACCACAGCTATCACCTGGCTACCCCACCGCTGCCTCCTTTATCCTCATTAACTGAAATACGGTCAGTTCTTCACTACTTAGTTCGCTGGTTTTGCCCAGAATCTGTGCCCTGCTTTGTCCTAATACTGACCCAGCCTTCAGTACTGGGGTCACTTTAGCTTTATGCTTGCCTCCTTTAGTCATCAAGTCATTTCCGTCCCTGATCACCACACCACACCTGGACACCATGGGCAGATTCCCTGGACTGACTCCTGAGTGCTCCCTCCCGCAGGCGTTGCTGACAGGGAGCCTCCCTGGCTTCATCGATGTCGTCAGGAACCTCAATTCCCCTACATTGCTGGAAGACAATGTGATCACACGAGCCAAAGCTGCTGGGAAAAGAATCATCTTTTATGGAGATGAAACATGGGTGAAATTATTTCCAAAGCACTTTGTGGAATACGATGGAACAACCTCTTTTTTTGTATCAGATTATACAGAGGTCAGTTTTTAAGAAAAATATATCCAATGAGACAGCCTGGTACCCTGTTCTTAGCAAGGGGCAACATTGCGTTGTATGTACATTTTATTAGTACATTTAGAATAGCATGGAGAGTGAAAACCTTGTTCCTTCCCATTATCAGCTCCAAGCCAGAAACATAACCCTGACACAGGTGTGAGCTTAGTTCTCTGACCCTAAAGCCCAGATAGATGCCTGTCGATAGGTACCAACAGTCAGGAAGGGCTTCCCAGGAGGAGTCCCTCAGCCTGAGTTTTGACAGCATCTGTGCATGGCAGAGCCCGAGGTCTTCGTGGTCTGCCAGGAATCCTGCCTCACAGCTGTTTTATGGGGTTGGCAGCGTGAGTGTGCTGGGTGAGCCTGGTCCCAAGAGGCATCGACCCTGCGCTGGGTGTGCAGCCTCCAAAGAGGAAAATGGCATAATTAGACCCACAGTGAGAAAGCTGGCCCACGGGGCAGAGGCGCCCCAAGTCTGAGCTGGCGCTGGATGGGTCCACTAGCTTGGCCTTGTGGACTGTCTGCTTCACTGAAGGTGACCTGTATGGACACAGCAGTTACTGCCCTTCCTGCGTATGACCACTCAGAAGTACTTCTCTTCACGGTAGAGTCTTCAGTGGAAGGGAGAAGGGCCATCGGAGGAGTCAGGGCTCTCCAGGCTAATGGGTCTGTTGGGGGCTATTTGACTGGGAACCACTGAGTGTCTCTTTCCTCCCTGAACAGCGTTCTTATAGGACACACATGCCCTCAGCTTCATTCCGCTGGTTTCTTGAACTCTGGGTACTGTTCTGTCTAACCCAACTGCCCTTAGCCTTTAGTTGCCTCATAACAACCTGGTACCTGTTGAACTTGGTCATCTGATCAGCTTTAGTTCATGCTCCAGTAGTGGTCTTACAGAATTGTTGTCAGAACAACCCTTGTGCATTTCAATTATAATATGTTCTGTTCATAACTCAGAGACATAAAAATATTAATGAAAGCTTGATCTAATGCAAACATTTTTTAAGACAGTTTTTATTTTGGAGGTTTGTTTTGTTTTGTGGTCTTTGCAAACTCCCATGAATCCGAGTACCTAAAAAAAACCACTAGATTTGAAAATAACCGGGTAACTTTTCACTGAAGAGTGAACACAAGGGGTATGAGGGAAGCTACTGATACGTGCTTTTTCCCCTTTAAAGGTGGATGATAATGTCACAAGGCATTTGGATAAAGTACTAAAAAGGCAGGATTGGGATGTGTTGATCCTGCACTACCTCGGGCTGGACCACATCGGCCACATTTCTGGCCCCAACAGCCCCCTGATCGGGCCCAAGCTCGGTGAGATGGACAGCATCCTGATGAAGATCCACACCTCACTGCTGGCAGAGGTGAGCGTGCCAAGGTGCCAGTGTTTCCTGGAGGAAATGCAGCTTCTGAAGTGAGCTCAGGTGACCCTGCGTGAGCTTCATGCCCGCCAGCATCCAGGCAGCCCCGCCTACAGTAGCACCTGCCGTGTACCCAGCGGCCCTGCCGAAGAGTGGCTCTGAGTGTCCCCACCCGTTCATCCAGATGAGTCCTCCTGAGTGCCGTCTGTCACTGTGCCTGGACAGACACTTGAGGAGCTTGGCCTCTAGCCAGGAGGGAAAACAGGGAGCATAATCAGTGAGGCAAGGGGTCCTGAACAGTAGCTGGTTCTGTAGCAGAACACAGGGCAGGGGGAGTGTACGTGTGAGAGAAAGGCCACAGTGTTAAACTGCATGATCAGAGCAGGCTTTGAGGACATGTGAGTGGTGAGCAGAGGCTTGAAGCGGGTGGGAGTGCCAGTAAGCCACGCATAAAGGTATGTTCCAGGCGAGGAAGCAGCACGGGCAACGTGGAGCCTGCAGGTCCGTCCCAGGGGCAGCAGGGGCCGCTGGCCAGAGCCCTAGGGACAGAGGGCAGCTGTGTGCGACAGGTACGAAGACTGTCCTGTGCTCTGTGACCTCCGTTTAATCCCGTTTGTCTGACTTAGGACATCACTGTTGTTAGTCTTGGGGGCTTCTGGCTGTGCGTGGCATCCTAGTTACCTGACCGCAGGTCATACCCAAGCCCCCTGCAGTGGAAGGGCAGAGTCCTAACCGCCGGACTGCCAGCAAGCTAAAGTGAAAGGCACCTAGTCATGGCCGACTCTTTGCGACCCCATGGACTATTCAGTCCACGGACTTCTCCAGGCCAGAACACTGGAGTGGGTAGCCTTTCCCTTCTCCAGGGGATCTTCCCAACCCAGGGATCAAACCCAGGTCTCCTGCATTGCGGGCAGATTCTTTACCAGCTGAGCCCCCAGGGAAGCCCCTGAACTGCCGGTGAAGTCCCTATTTATGACATTACTTGACCTTGACCCTTTAATCTGACTGTAAGTTCGTAGGTTAGAAAAAATAATGAAAATAACTCATTTAGAAAGAGCTACTATTTACAAAGCAAAGCTGAAATCTGGAGTAGTTTTCTTAACAAGATCGTGTGTTCACCCCAGTCTGTGCACAACTGAAATGCTTTCTCTTCGCCTCACAGGAGAGAGAGGCTCTGCTGCCCAGTCTGCTGGCTCTCTGTGGTGATCATGGCATGTCTGAAGCTGGAGGCCATGGAGCCTCTTCCACAGAGGAAGTAAACACTGCTCTGGTCCTAATTAGCTCTGCATTTGAACGGAAACCTGGTGAGATTTGGATGCTTAACAGTTTAAGCCTGTACTTTATTTCTTTGTTTTCTATACTTTGATTTTAATTTTAAAAACCATTTTTAGAAGCTGTGTAAGTTTGAAAAACCCTGAATGATGAGAATGAAAATTAATGGAGCAAGGACCAGGCAGGATTTGGAGTTTATGTTTCTTGCCCTTATTCTTAAAATACACATGTTCCTTTTGGGAATTGTGTGGTATGAATGTCACCGCCTGGAAATCTAAATAATAAAAACTGCCAGAGGCTTAGGGACATCTGAACTGCATGTATGAATTGAGAGAAACATAAAAAATTTAACTTAAGAAAAAGAATCTATTATTTGAGACTATCTTGAATAGATAGCAATGTCAACTAGAGTCATAAGGCCACTCAGAGTAGAACTGTCTGAGAGCCCATTGTCAGCACTGAGACACACCTCAGCTCTCCAACCCAGGCACACTGGACCCCTCAGCACAGGCCTGCACAAGACCCCTGCCTCCTCCCTTTAGGACATGCAAGCCATCAGCTCACGGCTGTTTCCACGCTGGACACTCTGATACTTTTCAGTACCATTGGCTCTGCTGACCCCTGGGCCTGGGACTTCCCACCTGTTTGGGTCCCCTCCACCTCTCACTCAGTCCTGTTGGCTGGCTCAGCACCCTTGCCCTAGCCTTTCTTTTGGACTGCCTCTGTTTGATTCTGCATTTACCCCGAGATGATCGCATGCTCTTCCATGGTTTTAAGTGCCATGAGTGGGCTCACACCTGTTGGATTTATCCTCCAGCTGTGCCTCTTTCTCACCCTCCAAACTGTCAGCCCCCCTGCCTACTGACGCCCTCTTGCATCTCCCACAGGGAGAGCAGATGAGATGACCGCACCTACAATCAGCCCTCTCTGCATCCCTGTCCGCGGGTGGTGCCGTTCACACAGTTCTTCAGGTTGGAAACCTGGGCGTCTGCCTTGGTCTGCCCTCTCCCTGCTCCTCACCTGTGCCAGACTGTTCCAGGCTCCCATACATACCACCTTTCAGAAGCTGAACCTCGGATAAAGTAAAAACCCCACGCGAGGCTTCTCGCCTCCCTCACAGCCTTGTCTGGAGGCGCATGCCCGTTGCTCATCGTATCCTGGCCTCCCCCACACATCCTCCAGGTGTTGGGCTCTTCCTCACACGCGCTGACCCATCCTCCTCAGCCCCTCAGCTTGCTCAGGCGCTCGTCCTTGGTCTCGCCTTCCCTGAGGTCATCTCTCACAGCACTCATCCGCTCCACCATCACCATCACGGTTCACAGCCACAGAATGAACTGCAGTTCGTGTACGTCTGCCTTCTCGCTGGGAGCTAGAGTGGGGCAGGGCCAGGCCTGTTTTATGCATCACTGTTTGCCTTGGGCCTCAGCATCGCCTGGTGTGTAATGGGGACTGAAAATACTGAATGACTGAATCTTCCACTTGAGCAGGGACTGGCTGGGGAAGAAGCTCCACCCTAACCCTTTTGTCTGTTTACAGCACTACCTCCTCTTAGACGTCTGGCTTCAAAGGCATCAGGTCTTGGCTCCCCTGAGCCTCTACTGGGTGCCCAGCTGGAGCCTGCCTTCCAGTGAGTGTGCACGGCACACACTGGAGCTCTGGCCTCCGACACATGCACACCCCGGGCAGGGTCCCGTGGGGCTCGTCTGCCTTAGTGAGAGCCCCTGGCCAGATGCACCCGCTGCATCCCTCTGTCTACCCATCCCGCAGACGACACTGAGCACGCGCAGTCAGCTGGGCGCTGTGCTGGCACTGTAGACAGGGAGCTTATGGTCTGAGGAAGAGCAGGGACAGCGAGGCCGGCCTGTTGTCATTAATATTATAGGAATCTTAGGGTTATTTTTAACTTAACTGCTGATGTTTCATGGCTCAGATGGGCATTTAAGGATATCCTCCCTGGGAGGCCTGACACGTCTTTAGGAAGGGCCCGGGCGGCTGTGCCTAGGGACCGCCTGCGTGGGCTACTCACGTGGCTGACCTCAGTGCCCACAGTAAGCTCTTCCTTGTTTTGCTGACTTGTTTGTTTGCTTTGAGAGTAGTTATAGTCTGTGTTCTTATCAAGCTTATTTTTTGAGCCAGCACTCCACACCTGCCGTTTAGTTCATTCAGAATTGGTTGGCCATCATTAGTGTCAATTTTGGGATATAGCATCACCTCTTTACTGGTCATCTCCGCTTCCTCCAACCCAGTATCATCCCCATCCTCAGCCACCAGAAAACACTAATCTTCCTGTCTCTACAGATTTGCCTTTTCTGGACATTCCGTACAAATAGAGCCCTGTAATAAATGATCTCATGCGACTGTGGTGCTGCAGAAGACTCCTGAGAGTCCCTTGGACGACAAGAAGATCAAACCAGTCAGTCTTAAAGGAAATCAACCCTGAATATTCATTGGAAGGACTGATACTGAAGCTCCAATACTTTGGTCACCTGATGTGAAGAGCCAGCTCACTGGAAAAGACCCTGATGCTAGGAAAGATTGAGGGCAGGAGAAAGGTGCAACAGAGGATGAGATGGTTTGATGGCATCACCAATTCAATGGACATGAACTTGGGCAAACTCCGGGAAATGGTGAGGGACAGGTAAGCCTGGTGTGCTGCAGTCCATGGGGTCACAAAGAAGCGGACACTACTTGGCAGCTGAACAAAACAATAATAAATGGTCTTGTGTGACCAACTTCTTTTACTGGGGTAATGTTTTCGGGGTTCATTCATCCTGTACCAGGTGTCAGGACTTCATTCCTTTCTCTTGCTGAATAATATTCCATTATATATATGTTCTACATTTGTTTATCCATCCATCAACTGATAGATGTTTGGGTTGTTTCCACTTTTTGGAAACATTCCATTCCACTATGAGTGATTCTGAGCAAGTTTTTGTGTGGACATATATTTTCTTACCATGTCATTTCTTTCTCCACTAGAACATTGCTTCTACTCACCTCTGCTCTGCTGTTTGTCAGATACATGCCATTTCTATATGTTGTAGTCTGACAATATATATATATGGTTTGACACATACATACATACATATAGTTTTATATAATTGTTCTGGAATTTAAGAGAAAAATACATTTTATGCTATCTTTTATAACTATATCATTATAAACTATAGAACCTTTTCACTTTCATGCACTGGAGAAGGAAATGGCACCCCACTCCAGTGTTCTTGCCTGGAGAATCCCAGGGACGGGGGAGCCTGGTGGGCTGCCGTCTATGGGGTTGCACAGTCAGACACGACTGAAGCGACTCAGCAGCAGCAGCAGCAGCATAACTAGTTAGCTGTACTGATACTCTTTACCTTTTTTTTTAAGTGGATCCAGATTACCATCTGGAGTCAGTAGCTTTCAGGGTGAAGAACTTCCTTTAGTCTTTCTTGTAAGGCAGGTTGATTGTTCTTCAGTCGCTAAGTCGTGTCCCACTCTTTGTGACCCCATAGACTGCAGTATGGAGAAGGAAATGGCAACCCACTCCAGTGTTCTTGCCTGGAGAATCCCAGGGATGGGGGAGCCTGGTGGGCTGCCGTCTATGGGGTCGCACAGAGTCAGACACAACTAGAGCGACCTAACAGCAGCAGCAGACTGCAGTATACCAAGCTTCCCTGCTGTTCAGTGTCTCCCCAAGTTTGCTCAAACTCATGTCCACTGATTCGGTGATGCCATGCAACCATCTAATCCTCTGCTGCCCTCTTCTCCTTTTGCCTTCAATCTTTCCAAACATCAAGGTCTTTTCTAATGAGTTGGCTCTTTGCATCAGGTAGCCAAAGTGTTGGAGCTTCAGCTTCAGTCCTTCCAATGAATGTTCAAGGTTGATTTCTTTTAGGATTCACTGATTTGATCTCCTTACAGTCCGAGGAACTCCAACACCACAGTTCAAAAGCATCAATTCTTTGGCACTCAGCCTTTATGGTCTACCTCTCACATACGTATACTACTGCTGGAAAAACTATAGCTTTGACTGTGTGGACCTTTTAGGCAAAATGATGTCTTTGCTTTTTAGTACCCTGTCTAGGTTTGTCATAGCTTTCCTTCTGAGGAGTAAGCGTCTTTTTAATTTCATGGCTATAGTCACCATCCACAGTGATTTTAGAGCCCAAGAAAATAAAATCCACTTTTTCCTCATCTATTTGCCATGAAGTGATGGGACCATATGCCATGATCTTAGTTTTTTGAGTCCTGAGTTTGTTAATAATAAATTGTCTTTTTTGCTTTTTTAGTCTCAGGATGTCTTCATTTCCCCTTGATTTTTTGAAAGGTAGTTTTGCTGGATATAGCATTCCGGTTCTTTCAGCTCTTTGCACCTGCTGTCCTGCTGCCTTCTGGCCTCTGTGGTTCTGATGAGAAATCAACCATTAATCTAATTAGTTTTGCTTCACTCCTTGTAGTTTGTATTTGTCCAACTTGGAGTTCATTGAGCTTCTTGGATGTGTAAATTAATGTTTCTCATCAAATTTGGGAGATTTTCTGTTTCTCAGCTTGTATAATTGTTTATTGTATAATTATTTAATTTTTATCGATCTGTCTTTGCTGATTCTTCTTCCAGTTGAAAATCTGCTGTTGAGCCCTCATAGTAAATTTTTCATTTCAGTTATACTTCTCACCTTCAGAGTTTCCATCTAATTCCTAACCCTTTATTGATAATCTCTGAAGGATGGGACCCTGTCATCATATCTGCCTTTACTACCTTCCTAGGCAAGGAAATCTGCCTAGTTTTCTTTAGTTCTTTGGCCATATTTACAGTGACTGCTTGGAAGACTTTGTCTATTAACTCTGACATAAGGAACCTTCCCAAGACGCTTGTACAGCCTGCTTTTTTTTCCTCTCTTTCAGCTATACTTTCCTGTTTCTTTGCATAGTTGCATGTAGTTTTTGATGAAAACCAACCATTAAATGCTATATTGCAGTAACTCTAGCCCTCCTTGCAGGGCCTGTTGTCATTGTTTTATTTTTGTGGTTCAGTTGCTCAGTCATGTCTGAGTCTTTGTAACCCCATGGACTGCAGCACGCCAGGCTTCCCTGTCCTTCACCATCTTCTGGAGATTGCTCAAACTCATGTCCATTGAGTTGATGATGCCATCCAACCATCTCATCCTCTGTCGTCCCCTTTTCCTCCTGCCCTCAACCTCTCAACTTCAGGGGCTTTTCTAAGGAGTCAGCTCTTTGCATTAGGTGGCCAAAGTATTGGAGCTTCAGCTTTAGTATCAGCCCTTCCAATGAATATTCAGGGCTGATTTCCTTTAGGATTGACTGGTTTGATCTCCTTGTAGTTCAAGGGGCTCTCAAGAGTGTTCTCCAACACCAGAGTTCAAAGGCATCAATTCTTCTGCACTCAGCTTTCTTTATAGTCCAACTCTTGCATCCATACATGACTACTGGAAAAACCATAGCTTTGACTAGGCGGACCTTTGTCAGCATAATAATGTCTTTGCTTTTTAATATGCTATCTAGGTTTGTCATAGCTTTTCTTCCAAGAAGCAAGCATCTTTTAATTTCGTGGCTGCAGTTACCATCTGCAGTGATTTTGAAGCCCCAAAAGATAAAGTCTCTCACTGTTTCCATTGTCTCCCTATCTATTTGCCATGAAGTGATGGGACCAGATGCCATGGCCTTAGTTTTTTGAATGTTGAGTTTTAAAACAGCGTTTTCACGCTTCTCTTTCACCCTTATCAAGAGGCTCTTAGGGCTTACCTGGTGGCTCAGAGGTTAAAGTGTCTGCCTGCAAGGCAGGTTTGATCCCTGGGTCGGGAAGATCCCCTGGAGAAGGAAATGGCAACCCACTCCAGTATTCTCGCCTGGAGAATCCCATGGACGGAGGATGCTGGTAGGCTACAGTCCACGGGGTCGCAAAGAGTTGGACACGACTGAGCGACTTCACTTTCACTTTCGCTTTCTGCCATAAGGGTAGTGTCATCTGCGTATCTGAGATTACTGACATTTCTCCTGACAATCTTGATTCCAGCTTGTACTTAATCAGCCCAGCATATAAGTTAAATAAGCAAGGTGACAATATATAGACTTGGTGTACTCCTTTCCCAATTTGGAACCAGTCTGCTGTTCCATGTCTGGTTCTAACTGTTGTTTCTTGACCTGCATACAGGTTTCTCAGGAGGCAGGTAAGGTGGACTGGTATTCTCATCTCTTCAAGAATTTTCCACATTTTGTTGTGATCCATACAGTCAAGGACTTAGGCATAATCAATGAAGCAGATTTTTTTTTCTGGAATTCTCTTGCTTTTTCTATGATCCAGCAGATGTTGGCAATTTGATCTCTGGTTCCTCTGCCTTTTCTAAATCTAGCTTGAACATCTGGAAATTCTTGGTTCATGTACTGTTGAAGCCTAGCTTGGTTGATTTATTGAGTACTTTGACTAGACCACTCCAATGAAACCTTGACCCCGACGCATGAAATCTCTGCCGTCATCCCTGTGAGGGCACTGCAGCCTGGGAATTGGCGGAGCCAGCAGAGCTCTATGATGGTCACTTTCCACAGTGGCTCTGAAATGTTGCCTTTCTTGCTGTCAGACCCACCCAGCTGTTGGCTCCACTCATTGCAGGCTGACTGCACCCTCATTTTTGACAGTTGATAATCAGTGTTCGTGGTCCAGTCTCATCACATTTGGGCAACTTTGCAAGAGTCTTTCTCAAGGCCAGTCTTTAAGGTTGTTCTGATACCGGGGGAGCCTGTCTTGGCTTATACACTTGGAACTGGCCTGTGGTTCAGCTTGTTGCTCTCAAGAAGCTGCCAGCTTCCTCTTAGTTACTTACCTCCAAAACCTCCATAGTTTTCAAGAGCACCCTCAGGCCTGAATTGCTCACATTCTTCTTAAAATAATTTCAGTTGTTGTTGGCCAGTCTCTAGGTCTCCTTTAACTTACAAGTCTCCATCCCCATCCTGTTTTATCGTGATTATTTGTTAAAGAATTTGGTTAGTTGTCCTGTGGAGTCTCTTTCTGCATTGTCTGTTAACATGTCCTCTGTTCACCTGGTAAATCCCATCTGACCTGGAGGCATGAGTAGATTCAGATCCTGTGGTTTTGGTTGTTTTAGGCCAGGCTGTGGTTAGTAGGAAGCACACAGGGTGATTCGATTCAACATTACTTGTAGAAGGTCAGATTTAAGAATGACCACCTTCACCATCACACGTCCTAGAGCCTGTCACCTAAACTGCCTTCTTTTTTCTAGGTGATGCCAGACATCCAGCGCACGTCCAACAGACGGATCTGGCTGCAACACTCTCAATAGGCCTGGGTCTGCCGATTCCAAAGAGCAACACTGGCAGTCTTATGTTCCCAGTTGTAGAAGGAAGACCAATGCGGGAACAGCTGAGGTTTCTGCATTTAAATACAGTACAGCTTAGCAAGTTGTTGCAGGAGAACGTTCCATCGTATGAAAAAGGTAAGCCAGTTAGCAGCTGCTAATGTGTCCGTCTCACTGTACGCTTCCGTTGTACCAGGTGTCTTCCTGCTGTTCTCGTGATGGGCACCGCGGGGGTCCTTGTGCACTGCTTTTTATTAGTCAGCTCTTCACATCAGGAGGCCAAAGTATTGGAGCTTCAGCTTCAGCATCAGTCCTTCCAGTGAATATTCAGGACTGATTTCCTTTAAGATGGACTGGTTGGATCTCCTTGCAGTCCAAGGGACTCTGAAGAGTCTTCTCCAACACCACAGTTCAAAAGCATCAGTTCTTCAGTGCTCAGCTTTCTTTATGGTCCAACTCTGTCATTCATACATGACTAGTGGAAAAACAGTAGCTCTGACTAGACGGACCTTTGTTGGCAAAGTGATGTCTCTGCTTTTTAATATGCCATCTAGGTCAGTCATAGCTTTTCTTCCAAGGAGCAAGGGGCAAAATCACATTCAGAATCAAACCCCATATCTGCCAGAGGCGCTTGAAGGGTTCAAGCGAAGCCTTGGGTGCGCCGGGACCAAGAGACCCCACAGAGACTGAGCAGCCCTGCTTTTGAGTGTTGGCACGTCTCCTGTGGAGGCATGGGCCAGCGGTGGCCTGCCGCAGGGGCACGGGCTCTGACCACAGCAGACGTGGGCCATGCAGCGTGTGGCATAAGCCCTGTTGGAGGAGGTCGCCACTGGCCCCACTATCGAGCTGCCGAGCAGACGACCCACAGCTGCAGACAATTACACCAAAGAAATGCTCGCACTGTTAAGAAAGTTCTAGGACCTACAACAGGTTTCCCAACCTGGGGATCTGGCAAAGGGGCTGAGAACCCCCAGGGAATTTGACTTTGGAGGCCAGTGCAGTATGATTACAGAACTTACACAGGACTGGGGAAACTGACTCTTGGCACAAACAAAACCTTGTGTGTACCAGGAGCCAGGACAAAGAAACAATGTCCCCACAAGGGACTGAGCCAGCCCTACCTGCGAGTGTGCAGGAGTCTCCTTCGGAGGCCTGGTGTGCTGCAGGTTCGGGGCGCTGAATACAACAGTGGTGCAGAAACCCTTCTGAAGGAGGTCTCCATTATCTTCATTCAGTCAGCTCAGTTCAGTTCAGTCGCTCAGTCATGTCCGACTCTTTGTGACCCCACGGACTGCAGCACACCTGCACGCCTTCCTGTCCATCACCAACTCCCAGAGTTTACTCACACTCATGTCCATCGAGTTGGTGGTGCCATCCAACCATCTCATCCTCTATCGTCCCCTTCTCCTCTTGCCTTCAGTCTTTCCCAGCATCACAGTCTTTTCCAATGAGTCAGCTCATCTGGTGGCCAAAGTATTGGAATTTCAGCTTCAGCATCAGTCCTTCCAGTAAACCTTCAAGACTGATCTCCTTTAGGATGGACTGGTTGGATCTCCTTGCAGTCCAAGGGACTCTCAAGAGTCTTCTCCAGCACCACAGTTTAAAGGCATCAGTTCTTCGGTGCTCAGCTTTCTTTAGAGTCCAACTCTCACATCCATACATGACCACTGGAAAAACCATAGCCTTGACTAGACCTTGTTGGCAAAGTAACGTCTCTGCTTTTTAAAATACTGTCTAGCTTGGTCATAACTTTTCTTCCAAGGAGTAAGTGTCTTTTTATTTCCTGGCTGCAGTCACCATCTGCAGGGATTCGGGAGCCAAAATAATAAAGTCTGCCAGTCTTCATTACCCCTACTAGTTTGGCCTGAGGCCAGACAACAGGGAGGGAACACAGCCTTCATCAACAGAAAATTGGATTAAAGATTTACTGAGCATAGCACCGCCCATCAGAACAAGACCCAGTTCAATTCAGTCGCTCAGTCCTGTCCGACTCTTTGCGACCCCATGAATCACAGCACACCAGGCCTCCCTGTCCATCACCATCTCCCGGAGTTCACTCAGACTCACGTCCATCGAGTCCGTGATGCCATCCAGCCATCTCATCCTCTGTCGTCCCCTTCTCCTCCTGCCCCCAGTCCCTCCCAGCATCAGAGTCTTTTCCAGTGAGTCAACTCTTCACATGAGGTGGCCAGAGTACTGGAGTTTCAGCTTCAGCATCATTCTCTCCAAAGAAATCCCAGGACTGATCTCCTTCAGAATGGACTGGTTGGATCTCCTTGCAGTCCAAGGGACTCTGAAGAGTCTTCTCCAACACCACAGTTCAAAAGCATCAGTTCTTTGGCGCTCAGCCTTCTTCACAGTCCAACCCTCACATCCATACATGACCACAGGAAAGACCATAGCCTTGACTACATGGACCTTAGTCGGCAAAGTAATGTCTCTGCTTTTGAATATGCTATATAGGTTGGTCATAACTTTCCTTCCAAGGACTAAGTGTCTTTTAATTTCATGGCTGCAATCACCATCTGCAGTGATTTTGGAGTCCCCAAAAAAGATAAAGTCTGATACTGTCTCCACTGTTTCCCCATCTATTTCCCATGTAGTGATGGGAACGGATGCCATGATCTTCATTTTCTGGATGTTGAGCTTTAAGCCAACGTTTTCACTCTCCTCTTTCACTTTCATCAAGAGGCTTTTTAGTTCCTCTTCACTTTCTGCCATAAGGGTGGTGTCATCTGCATATCTGAGGTGATTGACATTTCTCCCAGCAATCTTGATTCCAGCTTGTGCCTCTTGCAGCCCAGCGTTTCTCATGATGTACTCTGCATAGAAGTTAAATAAGCAGGGTGACAGTATACAGCCTTGATGTACTCCTTTTCCTATTTGGAACCAGTCTGTTGTTCCATGTCCAGTTCTAACTGTTGCTTCCTGACCTGCATACAGATTGCTCAAGAGGCAGGTCAGGTGGTCTGGTATTCCCATCTCTTTCAGAATGTTCCACAGTTTATTGTGATCCACACAGTCAAAGGCTTTGGCCTAGTCAATAAAGCAGAAATAGATGTTTTTCTGGAACTCTCTTGGTTTTTCCATGATCCAGCGGATGTTGGCAATTTGATCTCTGGTTCTTCTGCCTTTTCTAAAACCAGCTTGAACATCAGGGAGTTCACGGTTCACGTATTGCTGAAGCCTGGCTTGGAGAGTTTTGAGCATTACTTTACTAGCGTGTGAGATGAGTGCAATTGTGCGGTAGTTTGAGCATTCTTTGGCATTGCCTTTCTTTGGGATTGGAATGAAAACTGACCTTTTCCAGTCCTGTGGCCACTGCTGAGTTTTCCAAATTTGCTGGCATATTGAGTGCAGCACTTTCACAGCATCATCTTTCAGGATTTGAAATAGCTCAATTGGAATGCCATCACCTCCACTAGCTTTGTTCACAGTGATGCTTTCTAAGGCCCACTTGACTTCACATTCCAGGATGTCTGGCTCTAGGTGAGTGATCACACCATCGTGATTATCTGGGTCGTGAAGATTTTTTTTGTACAGTTCTGTGTATTCTTGCCACCTCTTCTTAATATCTTCTGCTTCTGTTTGGTCCATACCATTTTTGTCCTTTATCGAGCCCATCTTTGCATGAAATGTTCCCTTGGTATCTCTGATTTTCTTGAAGAGATCTCTAGTCTTTCCCATTCTGTTCTTGTCCTCTATTTCTTTGCATTGATCGCTGAAGAAGGCTCTTATCTCTCCTTGCTATTCTCTGGAACTCTGCATTCAGGTGCTTGTATCTTTCCTTTTCTCGTTTGCTTTTCGCCTCTCTTCTTTTCACAGCTATTTGTAAGGCCTCCCCAGACAGCCATTTTGCTTTTTGCATGTCATTTCCTTGGGGATGGTCTCGATCCCTGTCTCCTGTACAATGTCACGAACCTCCATTCATAGTTCATCAGGCACTCTGTCTATCAGATCTAGGCCCTTAAATCTATTTCTCACTTCCACTGTATAGTCATAAGGGATTTGATGTAGGTCATACCTGAATGGTCTAGCAGTTTTCCCTACTTTCTTCAATTTCAGTCTGAATTTGGTAATAAGGAGTTCATGATCTGAGCCACAGTCAGCTCCTGGTCTTGTTTTTGTTGACTGCATAGAGCTTCTCCATCTTTGGCTGCAAAGAATATAATCAGTCTGATTTCGGTGTTGACCATCTGGTGATGTCCATGTGCAGAGTCTTCTCTTGTGTTGTTGGAAGAGGGTGTTTGCTATTTTCTTGGCAAAACTCTATTAGTCTTTGCCCTGCTTCATTCCGCATTCCAAGGCCAAATTTGCCTGTTACTAAGACCCAGTTTCCCCCAAAGTCAGTGTCTCCTGTCAGGAAGCTTCCGTAAGCCTCTTATTATTATCCATCAGAAGGCAGACGAATGAGAACCACAATCACAGAAAACTAACCAAACATTACTTTGCCCTGACAAAGGTCCCTCCAGTCAGAGCTATTGGAGAAGACTCTTGAGAGTCCCTTGGACTGCAAGGAGATGCAACCAGTCCATTGTAAAGGAAATCAGTCCTGAATAGTCATTGGAAGGACTGAAGCTGAAGCTGAAGCTCCAGTACTTTGGCCACCTGATGCAAAGAACTGACTCATTGGAAAACACCGTGATGCTGGGAAAGATTGAAAGCAAGAGGAGAAGGCGATGACAGAGGATAAGATGGATGGATGGCATCACTGACTCGATGAACATGAGTCTGAGCAAGTTCCAAGAGTTGGTGATGGACAGGGAGGCCTGACGTGCTGCAGTCCATGGGGTCGCAAAGAGTCGGACACGACTGAGTGACTGAACTGAACCAAACTGATCACATGGACCACACCCTTGTCTAATTCAATAAAACTATGAGCCACACTGTGTAGGCCACCCAAAACAGATGAGTCATAGTGGAGAGTTCTGATAAAACAGTCCACTGGAGAACAGAATGTCAAACCACTTCAGTATTCTTGCCTTGAGAACCCCACGAACAGTATGAATAAGTCGTAAGTTTATTTATTTGGTGAGTGCTGAGTTTTCTCACTGTGGCCCTCTTCAGCCAGGGGCTGCTGAGAGCACTAGCAGCACAGCAGGAGGAGAGCTCTGCCCTCAGGGAGCTTCTCATCCAGAGCGGGAAAGAGAGAAAGGTGGCCAGGAAAGGGTGCCAGGTGGTGATGGGCACCTTAGGAAAAGGCTGAACCCGGGAAGGGCGGGCATGCAGATGAGTGAGGGCCGTGGGGCACGTGGCCTGGGAGGGAGCCTTGTGGCCAGGCGGGGACCTGTGGTGAGGACGTGCCACACAGTCAAGGAGTGACCAGGGGCCAGTGTGGCTGGAGCACTGTGAACCGAGGGGAGCCAGAAGGAGATGAGGGCTGAGGGCCTTCTAGGCATGCCAGTGGCTCTTGCTTCCATTCTGAGTAAGTGGGGAGCTCCTGCAGGGTGTCGTGCAGAGCCTGCAGGCTTCCCCTTGCGTTCTCAGAGGCCGTCTCAGGTGCCCGTGAGGAGGGCTCTGAGCCACACTGAAGGAGGGTGAGGTGGATGGTGTGAGATCCTCCTCTGTAAGAGGGTAAGGTGCTCAGTGCAGGCGGAGGGGGTCGCCCAGGCAGTGGAATCCAGGACAGAGGGTTGCTTCTGGGTCTGTTTTGAAGGTAGTGCAAAGAGGACTAGCCAGTGGCATAAAAAGCAACTTTGGTTTTCGGCTGAACACTGTGAGGAAGCAGTGAGCATCACTGAGGTGGGCAAGGCTGCGTAAAGAGCGAGTTTGTAAGGCAGGGCGCTTGTGTATGTGCTGCAGGCCCGGGGTGGGACTGGTGTTGACAAAGCCAAGTAAAGAAGGAACTTCAAGAAGGAGGGAGCGAGTGGACGTGTTGAATAGGGTTCAAGGTAAAATAAAGTGAGGAACTGAGGAGAATTCCCCGACACTCCAGTGGCTAGGACCCCTCACTTCCACTGCAGGGGCACAGGTTGAATCCCTTATCGGGGAGCTAAGATCTTGCAAGCCGCAGGGCATGGGCAAAAGTAAAATGAGGAATTGAGAACTGACCACTTCTCTGGCGGGTGAGATCTCAGCAGCTCTGTTGACAGAGGGGGTCACATGCCTGGCTGGCGTGGGTGCAGCAGGTGCGCCGGGTCTAACGGGAACAGGATACAGGCTGTCATCTGAGCTGAATGGGGGCCAAGAAGGGGGTGTTCTTGTTTTTGAGCTGGGAGAAAGAACAAGGTATTTATAGCTTGGTAGGGATGACACCGACTGGATGGACATGAGTTTGCACAGGCTCCGGGAGCTGGTGATGGACAGGGAGGCCTGGTGCTGCAGTCCATGGGGTCGCAAAGAGTCGGACACGACTGAGCAGCTGACCTGAACTGAGGGATGACACAGAACGGGAGGGTCATGGCTTTAGAGAGTTCATTGTGGCCCATCCAGGTATGTCAAGGCTGGTGTTTAATGCTGGGGCTGGGCTTGTTTGGATGCCGAGAAGGTCACTTCCCGGTTTGAGGCAACATTCAATGGGATGTGGGCGTGTTTTCCTACTTGAAGTAGTGGGGCACTGCCAAGCAGAGTGAGTGCCATGAGTTTGTGCTGAGATATAATCTGACCTTGGGTCAGACACCCTGCCAGCAGGGAGTGGTTGGGCACCAGGCATCCTGAATGGCAAGAGGACTTGGGGAGCACCAGCACTCAGAGCTGAGGCCTCCCTGTGGGGAGCACCAGTGCTCAGATCGTGAGGCCTCCCTGAGGGTATCTCTGTCAGAGCTGAGGCCTCCCTGAGGGTGTCTCTGTCAGAGCTGAGGCCTCCCCGTGGGGAGCTCTGTCAGAGCTGAGGCCCAGCTGCGTGCCTGTTTCAGTCTGGACCAGAAGCAAGGAACCTGCAGATCGGTCGCTGCTGGCACCGTGCGTCCCTTCTCGTAGACCGAGAACTAATAAAGAGGGAACCAAAACCAGGACACGGAACCGAGTGCTGCAGTGGCTGTGGCCGTAACGAGCCTGTGAGACGAACAGAGGCCCGTCCCCAGAGTGAGGAGGCACGCCAGGCCTCAGCCTCCAGGATGCCCGTCGTCTGCACCATCAGTGACAGCGTTTCCTGAACCAGAGCTGGGCGCGTGTCTGACAGTGAGACGGGTCCCGAGGCCTGCCGTGATGTCCACCACGTCTGGAGCGGCGCGCTCACCGGGCTGTCATTCGCTGGCAGTGGGGGCCTCGCTCGCCTCAGGGCCTTTGCGTGTGCTGTCCCTGTGGGTGCTGCTCTCCCTGCTCACCTGGGTGGCTCCCGGGCGTCCTTCACGTTTCCACTGCACTGTCAGACCGCCCCGTCCCCCACGCTTAGCCCCAGCCTTCTGTCGGTGCCCGCCGTGTTACCAGGGCCTCTCGCTAGTCCCTCTACTTTCCCTCCACAGCATTTCTCACTGTGTGTGGTTTTGCGCGCGTGTGGCGACCCGGCTGGGCCACAGGCCCGCACTGGCAGGACCTGAACTCGATGCACCTAGCGTGCAGTCAGCGTTTGGTTTCCGTTGGGTGCGCGCGTAGCCCCGTTCCTCTGGTGTCTGAGTTGCCTCTCTGAAATGGGCATGTAGTCATCCCAGTCCCACTGGTCCTGGGGAGAGGGCTGAGTGGGCTTGTGGTCACGCCTGCCCCCAGCGCTTGGTGCAGGTCCCCTGGCTCCGGTGGCGGTGGTGGGGCTGTGGACATCTGAGCCCACACTCGGGTTGTGCAGCGAGGATGTCAGCCTGTGATCGGGGAAGGCTGGAGTGGGCCCGCTGCTGGTGGTTTGGGCCAAGGCCCCTGAAAGGCATGACCCAGACCACCTTGAAACAGCTCTGCTTTAAGTTGGAAAAGCACAGTAAGTACCAGGGAGCCTCAGAAAAGAAGTTCTTGCTCTGCCGGCCAGTCGAGTCATGACTGAGCCTGGTTCAGCCCTGAAAGGAAGCAGGCAGCCCCCAGCCTTGGGCAGCCTGCCACCACTATCCCCGGGGGAGCCCGCCGCAGCCAGGGCTGGGCCCCACTGACGGGCCGTTTCGCCGCCCTGGCTTTGCATCACCCGTGGATCATCTAGCAGGTGGGGCACGTCAGCCTTGTGGCAAGAGAGGCTGAGAGACTGCATCCCTCCCCAGAGAGGGTCTGTGAAGGAGGGAAGCAAGTGAAAGGGGCCGCTGACGGTGAAAAGCGGGGGGCCCACCGGCCTTGGGGCACTTCCTGCCCCGTCATCACACAGAGCCTGAGGGTTGGGGCTTCTGTAGAACTGAGGGCCTCTCGGTGCTCTGCTTTCGTGGCTGTCCCACTCTCGCACCGTGGGGAAGGGGAGTGGAGAGAGAGGAGAGGGAGGAGGGGCTTCTGTCCGCGCGAGTGGGGCAGTAGGAGGAAGGACGGGGCGGGCACAGGCCAGCATCACCGCGGTCGGGGCTTTCCTGGGGGGCGGCCACCCTTCCCGGGAGTTCGTCTTGACGAGTGTCAGGCTCTGCCACGTGCCATCGGTAACCGGACTCGCAGGTTACACGTGTGTGCGTGTCGGTGATTTGTGTGTGTGGCCCTTTCTTCTTAGAGCCTGGATTTGAGCAGTTTAAAGTGTCGGAAAGATTGCACAGGAACTGGGTCAGATTGTACTTGGAGGAAAATAACTCAGAAGTCCTTTTCAACCTGGGAGCCAAGGTTCGCAGGCAGTACTTGGACGCACTGAGGATGCTGAGGCTGTCGCTGACCAGACGAGCGGCCCAGTACGACGTCTACTCCATGGCGGTGGGGACCGTCCTGGTCCTGGAGGTATGGGTCCCCGGGCAGGGTCGCTGCGTCGCTGGGCGGACAGCTCTACCAGCGCTTGGTAGTTAAAGGACGTGGAGATTCAGTGTTTATGGAAGGGGGCAGGAGCGCGCCCTGTTGGCACAGTCATGGACACACACTGTTCCTGTTCCAGGCCCTCGCCCTGCTCCTGCTCAGCGTCCCGCAGGCGCTGAGCAGCAGGGCTGAGCTGGATGTCCCCCTGCTGTCGCCCGTGTTCTCTCTGCTCTTCTACCTGCTGCTCCTGGCTCTCGCGGCGCTCCACGTCGTCGTGTGCACCGCCGCGGACAGCTCGTGCTACCTGTGCGACCTCCCGTGGCTGGCTGCGGGCGGAGTGATGGCGCTGACTGCCGCGCTGCTCTGTGCGGGCGTGTCTGCTCTCACCAGGACTTGGGCCGGTGGGCAGTGTCTGACTCAGGTAGGACTGGCTTTCCAGGTTCGCTGCTCTTGTTGCTCCACTGATGAGATGTGGCTTAGACCCCTAGTGTGTAGCAGGCACAGTGCTGGTGGGAGCTGAGGAAAGGGCCCACGCTTCGTGGGGGGACACGGGACACACCCCGGCGGCGAGCCTCCCAGGCCCCTGACCATCCCAACTTCACACACTCACCTGTGTTGTCAGGCCTCATGCCTTCTTTCTCAGTTGGAAAGACGGGGTCCCTGGAACTGTGGCCAGGGGCCTCTCTAGAGTGGCTGCACAGAGGAGCAAGCAGCTGACTGATGGAGATGGAGAAGAAGCTCAGACCTCATCCTCATTCTGCCTCGGAAAATGCAGTTTCCTGCTCTAGACTTCCTTGCAGCCTTTGGCCTCTGACACCTTCTTTCATCAGCTGGTTGTGGTGGCAGGCTGGTGAGAGAGACACAGGCAGTCCTGGTTCGTCCACAGTGCCCAGGGCCTGAGGGAGCCAGGGCAATGACTCCAGGCCCCAGAGGGCAGCTCCTGGTCATGGGGCCGTGGACACCCACCCCTCCTCACGTGCCGGTGGCTGAGGGAACGCGTGTGTTGTCGTTTCCCACACATTCCCACGCCTGCTCGAGCGTGGGGCTCCCCAGAGGAGTGGACTCTCCAGGGCTTGACGGGGTTCCCCACGCCACCGCCGTGTACTAGGTGTACACAGGCAATAGAATGAGTCCCAACTAGTGTTAGATGAGGGCCACTGAGTCCTCGTCTTAACCTAAAATGCCTTATATTAGTGCATTTAAGGGCTAGTACTGTGATACCCTACCACTGTAATGGAAACTCTGGATTTCCAGCAAGTTCACGGAGAAGCTAGATGTCTGGTTTGGTGGAGTATGCCCTTGGGGTTCTTTGGTCTTGAGTGGTGGGCTGTGGCTGTGAGAGGCAAGGATGGGGTGTGAAGGACGGGCTGAGAGCTCTGGCACTGCCGAGAAGGGGGGTCCAGACGTCTTCAGTCTCCTGTCCCTCAGCTGCAGGCTTGCCGTCCAAGGCAGGGTCGCCTTGCTGTCCCCACATCCTCTGGTTCACCCGGGGGGACGGGGTGAAGTGGATGCGGGGCATGAGGAGCAGCGAGTTATCTTCTGTGAGTGAGCACTGTACGCTTGTGCAGCAAGAAGGTGAACTGTTCAGATTCTTCCTTACAAAATGCATTTTCCTTTTCACAGACGCCACCTCAGTCCACCTCAAGGTGGTCAGAGTTAGACCTTCTCAGCCTCTTGGGAACCGTGGGCCATGTGTTGAGTCTGGGCTCAAGCAGCTTCATCGAAGAAGAGCAGCAGACCTGGTACTTTCTCGTGAACACACTGTGTTTAGCTCTGTGCCACCAAACCTACAGAAACTGCTTTCTGGGAGACGACTGTGCCCCTCAGCGTTGCCCACACACGGGAGAGGAGTTTGACGGGATCGCGGTGGCCCTGCAGGGCAAGCGTGCTGGCCCTGAGGGGTGGGAGCTCAGCCAAGCGCCCAAGGACCCCTCCTCCCTGGCAGCCCTCAGAGGCCCTGAGCGGTGGATGGTGCTGGCAAGCCCCTGGCTGGTTCTGGCCTGCTGCCGGCTCCTGCGATCCCTGAACCAGACCGGTGTGCAGTGGGCCCACCGGCCCGACCTGGGGCACTGGCTCACCAGGTGAGGGCGTGAGTTGTGGCCTTGGGCCAGACTCTCCAAAGACCTGTTTTTCCTACTCAGGATAGAAATGGTATTTGAAATCTAAAGAAAGAGAAGACTAACCCGTGAATTGAGTTGAAAGGTGAATTTATCTGAGGCTAGCCTGGTAGTTTGGTTTTTCATTGCCGAATCACTGTAAGTGTTCCTGTTTGAAAACCAGTGAGTTTTATAATGATCGTTGCAGCAGGATGTAGTTCGTGACTCGCTGCCCTGTCCCCCATGGTGCGGGGCTGGGGTGACAGGCTGACCAGGAGCCCTGTGCCCCCTCCCCTCTCCGTCCCCCTGCCTCCCCCACCCCACTCCCACTCCCAGAGGGGCAGCTGCATTGGCTGGAGCCTGGAGGCGTGTCTTCAGCTGCTTCTGAGGCCTCTCACAGGTGGCTGGGTAGCCCAGTGGAAAGTATGGCAAATACAGAGGACTGAAGTGCAGAGAAAAGGCTAGGATAGAAAAGACCAAGATTTGGCTACATCATAAATTTTACTGTCAACGAAGTCTTAAAAAACAACTAAAGTAAGAGCACAGCAAAATGAAAACATATTTTCCAAGAGAGACCAACAAAGGTCACTGTCGTAACACTGGGGAGAGCTTATTTAGAACTGTTGGCAGAACGCAAGACTCGCAACTGTAGTAGACACACCGCTAAGCAAGGGAGTCCCAGAGGAAAGGGCGGGGAAAGGCGCACTCCCACTGGTGACTCGGGAGCGTCAAGTCACAAAGTGCAGTTTTATACCTGGTGAGGGCTTGGCAAGTACCAGAGCATCCTGGGACCACATACTGGCACAGTCCTTTCGGATAAGTCCTTCTGGAACTGTACACCGAAGGCTGTAAGATTATTTATTCCTCTGGCCAAATAATTCTTATGGTAAATTTCTCCCCAGTGATAATACTACTAGCAAATCTTTGGTAGCAATTTTCAGGTGCCTGCTGTGTGCCCACTCATTCCATTTTCACAGCAGCCTTGAAAAGAGTGTACTGGCCTGTCCCCGTCTGGGGTGCGGAAGCAGAGGGGAGCTGAGGCGTGCCAGGCAGAGCCAGAGCGTATGAGGGTGAGAGCCCCGGAGTAGCACAACCACCTTCTGACTCTCCTGGGGCATGGCAGCACTGCAGGAAGGCTTGGTGGTCTCCGCCTCCAGATGCACTGACAGGCGTGCTTGCAAGGGCACCCCCACCACCCCTGCCCCTCTCCAGGCTGTGGCCACACCTCAGTCTGGACCCTCCCTCAGCACACTGGCCCCCTGTGCCTTTCCATCGGGGCACGACTCTCCCGGTCCCGTTTGTGAGGAGGCTGCAGTTTCAGTGGTTCCTGCTCCAAGACAGAGCCTTCAAGAGGCACCCCGAGACACCCAGAATTGCCTCCTCTGTGCTCTGCTTTCCATCTGTGACGGTGACCCAGGGTCTGCACACAGTGCAGCTTGCGGAGCAGCGGTGGAGGCCCCAGCGTAGCCCTGCCGCCATCCCCAGGACCCACCTGACACGGCCTCCTTTCCCCGGCGTCTTCCTAGTAGTTTCTCTGTGTGCAGTGTGTGTATCTTGACTCATCCACTTCACAGGGACTCAGTGTTTGGGCTTCGTGACCATGAGCTGCAGTGAACGAAACGGGAAAGCCCTGCCCCCCAGGACAGCTCACCGAGGCAGCAGGGGGCACGGGCAAAGGCCAGGCAGAGAGACAGCTGTGACAGCCTTGTGCCCAGTCTCTCTGCTCGGGCACCTGCAAGGGGGCCGACTCTCCCGAGTGACTCCCTCTGCACTTACAAGCGAATGGGAGAGGGTGGTGCCAGGACGCGTCTCCTTTGCCCAGAACCTCCTCACCTGCGGTTGGGGAAAGCGAGGCAGCCCCAGGAAGGAGAGGCAGCAGGCAGTGTTGCCCTGACCCGTGCAGAGCTGATGGTGGGGACCAGTTGTGAATGAGCAGTGAGAGTGTGGGTTAGCAGCCCTTCTATTTGTTCCGTTCTTAGAAAGCCACGTGTGTAGATCTGCCACATCACTAGTTGTCCTTGTAGTGATTTCTGGCATCTTACGTTTCATTCCAGCTCTGATCATAAGGCTGAACTCTCTGTTCTGGCCGCACTTTCCCTCACCGTGATTTTTGTCCTGATTCAGAAGAGGTGCTCCCTCACCTCAAAAGTGGCCCTGGCGCTTGGCCTGCTGGGCGTCTACTGCTACCGGGCAGCCACTGGAACTGTGCTGTCCCCATGGCAACAGGACAACAAAGACATTTCAAAGTAAGTGCACTAGCAGACACAAGCACTTGTTTTTAGACCTGTTGTAATGTTTCATGGACTAAAAATGCCATGCAGTCTTGAGAACATTGGACTTGGGGTTTTGTGAATTGTGATTTTGCCAACAGTTACTGAGAACACCTCAGTGAGCCAGTTTCGTTAGCCTCTTTTTTTGGTACGAGAGAGACAAATAACTTGCAAGTAAGGTCACTGAGGTTTTGTTTTTTTAAAAAAAAATAAGGGATTGTTTAAAAATAAAGAATTTAAAGGATTTCATTTTGCTCCACTAAAAAGTAACTAGTAATGAGGATAATAATGAGTGGATACTCCTAGCAGTTGAGGGTGAAGCATGGCAGAAAGCCCAACTTTCCCATAATTTACATGAGCTCCCGCAGCTGGCTCCTGCAAATTGTCAATACCACTTTCCGCACGTCACAGGGCTTTCTCTGTTTTTAACAGTCACAGGGTTGGGGCGAGCAGAGCCTATTTTGGAAGGCTGTTCATAAAATGTGTTAAGAATCTTGATTTTGTCCAACCCTCTGACTTGGGTGTACTCTTGCAGAATTTATCTCAAGATACAACCAGACATGAAGCAAGAGACTGGGATATGGGTGTGTTCTCTGAAGCATTACTTACGGTTGCACATAGTAAAAAACGAGGTGACTGGCCAGCAGTTGTGGATGAGTCTCTGAGGTCTATGGTTCCAGGTCTCTAGTCCGTTTTGGATTTGTGTGTGGATGAGTCCTGAGGTCTCAGGTCTCTCTGGTCCGTTTTGGGAGGTGTGTGTGTGTGTCTGTGTGTGGTGTGAGAGAGCTGTCCAGTGTGTGTGTGTGTGTGTCTGTGTGTGTGGTGTGTGTCTGTCTGTGTGTGTGTGTCTGTGTGTGTGTGTGGTGTGTGTGTGTCTCTGTGTGTGTCTGTGTATGTGTGTGGTGTGTGTGTGTGTCTGTGTTTGTGTGTCTGTGTGTGTGTGTGTCTGTGTGTGTGTCTGTATGTGTGGTGTGTGTGGTGTTTGTGTCTGTGTGGTGTGTGTGTCTGTGTGTGTGTGGTGTGTCTGTGTGTCTGTGTGTGTGGTGTGTCTGTGTGTGTCTGTGTGTCTGTGTGTGTGGTGTGTCTGTGTGTGTGTGTGTGTCTGTGTGTGTGTGTCTGGTGTGTCTGTGTGTGTGTGTGGTGTGTCTGTGTGTGTGTGTGTGTGTGGTGTGTCTG
>NW_024070187.1:116205740-116227687 GCF_014754425.2 Oryx dammah | reverse complement strand
TGTGTGTGTGTGTGTGTCTGTGTGTGTGTGGTGTGTGTCTGTCTGTGTGTGTGTGTCTGTGTGTGTGTGGTGTGTGTGTGTCTCTGTGTGTGTCTGTCTGTGTGTGTGTGTCTGTGTGTGTGTGTCTGTGTGTGTGGTGTGTGTCTGTGTGTGTCTGTGTGTCTGTGTGTGTGTGTGGTGTGTGTGTGTCTCTGTGTGTGTCTGTATGTGTGTGTGTGTGTGTGTGGTGTGAGAGAGCTGTCCAGTGTGTGTGTGTGTGTCTCTGTGTGTGTGTGATGTGTGTGTGTGCTTGTGCCATACTGTTTTGATTAGTGTAGCTATGTAGTATGGTTTAAAGTTAAGGCTTGTGATACCTCCAGCTTTGTTCTTTCTCAAGATTGTTTTGGCTAGTTGAAACTTTTTGTGTTTCCTTACAAGTTTTAAAATTTTAGAATTACCTGTTCTAGTTCTGTGAAAAATGCCATTTGTATTTTGATAAGGATTCATGAATATGCAGATTGCCTTGAGTAGACGATCGTTCTAACAGTGTTAATCTTTCCAGTCCAGGAACATGGTGTGTCTAAACGTGACTTTGCGTCAGTCTGTGCTGTCTCCAGTTCCTTCCATGAGCATCTTACAGTTTTCTGAGTGCAGTTCTTTCATCTCCTTCTCAGGTTTATTTCTAAGTGTTTTATTACTTTGATGTGGTTGTCAGTGGGATTGTTTTCTTACTTTTTATTTATGACAATTTGTTGATGGTTGTAGAAATGTGAAATATTTCTGTACATTAATTTTGTATTTTTCAGCTGTACTGAATTCATTGATGAGCTCTAGTGGTATTTTGGATTTTCTATGTATTACATCATGGCATCTGCAAACAGTGACAGTTATATTTCTTCCTTTCCAGTTTGGAGTCCTTTTCTTTCTTTTTCTTATCTGACTGCTGTGGCTAGGACTTCCAATTTTATGCTGAATAAAGTGGTGAGTGGACATCCTTGTTGTGTTCTTAGTCTAGATCTTTTCACCGCTGAGTATGAGGCTGCCTGTGGGCTTATCACCCATGGCCTTTATTATGCTGAGGTATGCTCCCTCTATACCCACTTTCTGGAGAATGTTTTAAATCATAAATGGATGTTGAATTTTGTCAGAAGCTTTTTCCACCATCTGTTGAGGAGGATCGTGTGGTTTTTATTCTTCAGTTTGTTAGCTTGGTATATAACTTTGATTGATTTTTGGATATTGAATCATCTTTGCATCCCTGGGATAAATCCTACTTCATCACAGTGTATGATCCTTTTAATGTTTGGTTGAATTTGGTTTGCTACTATTTTGTTGATGATTTATTATCTGTGTTTATCAGTGATGTTGGCTTATAATTTTTTGTGTGCAGTATCTTTGTCTGGTTTTGATATCAGGGTTATGCTGGCCTCATAATGTGAGTTTGGAAGCATTCCTTCCTCTGCCATTTTTTGAAATAGTTTGAGAAGGATAGGTTTTCTCTAAATGTTTGGTGTTGTTTTGCTAGTCAAAGAAAGAAAAGGAAGTGTTGCCCTCTCTGAAAGCGTGTCAGGGTGAGTTCTGAGAGCTGTGGCCAGATTGTCGGGGTGGCCGAGAGGCACAGGGGGCACTCCTGGGAACAGGGCCTGTCACCTGGTGTGAGGGATTGAGATGATGCTGAGGCCCTGGCTGAGGTGACAGCCAAGCGGCAGGCCTTAACCTGCGCAAGGAAGGTCAGGTGGGGTGGGCGTGGTGGGGAGACACCTTAAAGGCTGTTTACCTCAGAGTTCTGTACAGACGTCAAGACTGAATGTCACATGTGAGGGCATCCAACTCAGGGCTGTTTGTTTAAATCTCAAAGTGTATGTTGCTTGTATGTAGGATCTAAAAAATGATACAGATGAACTTATTTACAAATCAAAGGGTGATACATGAGTGAATTCCTCTTTCCTCTCAGATGCACCTTATTTCAGCATCACTCACCTCAAGATATGCATCACTTCCTCACCTTTCATGGAGACAACAGTATGTACCTTGTTGGTGCCCAAGACATGGACCAGTGCACCTTTCCATCAGCCTGCGCTGCCTGGTTCCCATTCTTGTGTGAAATGCTTCCATTTCCCACCCCATTCATCCTGATTCTAGATGCAGCCTGGTTCCAGGTCCATCCTGATTCTAGACTCCCTCCTGGTTCTATGTCTGCCGTGATTCTAAAGCTGCCCCGATTCTAGATCTCCCTAAAAGCTGTTCTCTCCTTTCAGTGCCCGCAGGTGCTGCTGTCCATCGGTGTTCTGGAATCCTCTACATTTAACCCCTAACTTTCTTCTCCACTCTGAAGCCCAGACCTGGCTGGGGTGGAAGGCCTGGTTTCAGTGGTTCTGGATGTCCAGGCACAGCTGGGTGGTCAGGGCAAGAGGGGGACCCTTAAAGACATCAGTGGTGCTCTCCTTCCTGTTCACTGTCAGCCTGCCCAGGGTCCTCCTTGGTACGAGTCCAAGCCCCTTCTTGAAATGCCTCTGATTACTTGGGGCTTTGCGGGCTCCTCCCTCTTTGACCTCATCCTACTGCAGCAGGTTCCAAATTAACTGTGCAAAGCAGGTGGGCGGGTCCTTTGGCCACACGCAATGGCTCTGATCTTTCACCCAGGTGACCCTTGGCCTCATGAGCTCTATTTCCTGTCAGCCGGCTCTGTCAGAGAAGTGCACACATAAAGGACAGGCCTGCCGGCCTCTGGGGGTCTGATGTGCACAGGCAGACACCCCTACTTCCACAGAGCACCCCCCCCCCGCAGTGAGTGGGTCCCGAAGCTTGTATTGTCAGCTCAACTCAGTAGACACATGGTTTTTGTGGAAAAATACATATTTGATTTTTTTGTAGCTGGTGCTAATGAATCTGACTTGTTTTGCTTTCTTTAGGGGCATTACCGAGGCTCGTTTTGTTTATGTCTTTGTCCTTGGCATTCTGTTCACGGGCACCAAAGGCTTGCTTAAATCTCAAATCATTGCTGCAGACTTCACAGCCAGGACTGTGGGCCTCTGGGAGATATACAGCGGCCTGGTTCTCCTGGCAGCACTGCTCCTCAGACCCCACAACCTGCCCGTCTTGGTGCTGAGCCTCACGGTCCAGACCGTCATGACTCAGTTCATTTGGAGGCCCCTGAGGCACGGCACGGCCGAGGTCACTGTGATGCATTACTGGTTTGGTCAAGCATTCTTCTATTTTCAGGTAGGTTTCATCATTGTCGTGGGTAGGAGACTATTAATTTTTATGTTGTTTATCTTTTAGATTTTCTTTAAGAAAATTTTAACATAGCTGGGAAGTTTAGTGAAAGAACTGTTGGCATGGCAAGGTGAATTATGCTTAAATCATGCATATATCTATAAGATAAAGTACAGTTAATTATTTAAGACAGGGATGCTGGGTGGCAGCATGCAGCTGCTGTGCAGGTCTGCTTCTCACGGGCGGTCAGGGGAATGAAGTGCTTGGCTCTGTCAGCTTGGCTGGTGACTGCTCTCCCTGTTCCCTGGCTCTCAGCACTGGGCGCTGCTGGGGCTCCCGCTTGGCTGTTACTCTCTTGGGACCCGTGCTTGTTGCATCTGCTCTTCAGTGTTGAAGAGCCCATAGAGGCAGACCCAGCCACCTCCAGGGTAGACCTCAGGGTGCAACTGTGTACTCAAGACAGCACTGGACAGGTGCACAGAGCATCCAGCTCCTGGCCCTGGAGGGACCAAATTCCACCTCAGCCTTCAGCCCTGCCCTTGACCTGTTCCTCGTACCCGGAGTGCAGCTCACCAGTCTCCCACTTGCCCCCGGTGGCACAGCAGACCCTGCCGCCTGGTCAGGAAGGTGCCCATAGGCTCCCTGTGAACTGAACAGCTCTGCCCAACGCTGAGGCCTCAGTGTCAGGAAGACTGACTGCAGGTCACGCCCCCAAGCAAGGAGACAGTCTCTGGCGTTCAGTTTGCTTCTCTGCCACATGTGGCCTCATCCCACAGCAAGACACAAAGCTTCCGTGACAGTTTGTGATATTGGCACATCTCAGGCACTGCCCATAGGCAGCCAGAGCACATGCGTCTGACAGCCACGGGGGCACGTGCAGCAGGCATCGTCAGACATGCTTCAGGTCCCCAAAGAGCAAAAGCAACACTGGTCAGCCCTCACGCGGCAGGCCCTATGACATGCCAGGCAAGCGGGCAGCGGTGTGGCCTTCGGAGCACAGTGGCCCCGGGGCCTCTCTTGTCTCGCCTCCCCCAGCCCTTTCCCTGGGACGCCCCTTTCTCACTCTCGGGTTTCCTGGCAGGAGACTCACAGGCTCACTGACCCTTTCCCCAGCCCTCAGCTCACCGGCTCCTCGTGGTACAGGCTCGGGAGCATGGGGCCCAGTTGGCATCCACATCCCTCCGTGGGCCCCTCAGTCTCTCTCTGCCTCTAGACCACCCCTTCTCCCCCCCCACACACACACAGCATTGGGCTGTTGAGGACCTAGTGACCTAACGCAAGGGAAGCCCCAGAGCATGCAGGCCACACCTTAGGCCAGCCCTCCCCGACTGTGGAGTCAGCTTTGGCAGCACCTCCAGCGACCGCCTGGGGTCAGAGCCACTTTTCTGTCATCAGCCTGCCTCCCCTCGCCATGGTGTTTGAGATTCTTGTTCTTCCTTCTCCTCTCGGCAGCTCCAAGGTCTCTAGGGAGGGAATCATACAGTCGGGGAGAGCCCAGACGGCCGTGAGAAGAGAGGGTCGTGCGGAAGCTGCACAGAGGAGCTTGTTGTCAAGGGACGGGCCAGCGGCGGGCAGCGAGCACACGGGGTGTGGGCCTGGCCTGGGCTGTCTGGGAGTCAGCGCCACCACCCAGGGATGGCCCAGGATGGCACACAGCCAGGGGAGGAGGCGGTGGGCTTCACCCAGCTTGGACCCGTGTCCCTGGGCCATGGGTGAAAAGCTCCTGGGAAGGGCCTGCGCTGTGCTGGGACAGACATTTGTGCTGTCAGACCTGTAAACAGCACGAGTGTCTGAGAAAAGGCCGCCAGCGTCAGTGAAGACTGAAAGGTGGGGGCCACACCTCGGGAGACCCCCACTTGGGTTCAGACCCCCCACTGCCTGGTGGGACGAGCTGTCCTCTTAGCGGCCAGGATCTTGGGCCTGACACTCCCTGTATCCCTGACAGCCGTGTCCTGCTCCCGTAAGCCATGTGGCACCACCGCCCTTAGCCCCTCAGACAGGGTCCCCAAGGAGGGAGGAGGGAGGTTGGCATGTCTGCCTGAAGTTGACAGAAGTTTGGGGCTTTTCACCTCCATCAACAGACTTTCATTGTATAGTTTCCTAAAGGTAAAAAATACTCCACTTGCTCCCCAAGCCTGGGAGCTAGGCGGGCAGGTGGAGGGCCGTCATATGGGGTCAGCCCCGGAGCCAGGAGTGAACAGGCAGCCGGGCTCCTGGGGCCATGTCCCCGCGAACGGCTCTCGTGGTCCCTCGTGGCCGTGGTACAGGACCAGCCGCATCAGCACTGCTTCTGCCCTCGTCCAGGGAAACTCCAACAGCATCGCCACTGTGGACGTCTCAGCAGGCTTCGTGGGCCTGGGTGCCTACGTGGAGATCCCAGCCATGTTCCTGACAGCCTTTGCGACGTACTCGGGGCCTGTGCTGTGGGCCAGCCACCTGGTGAACTTCCTGACCTCAGAAGCCAGCAGGTGAGGCTCCTCATCTTTAATCTGATGGTGGGTTAACTCCTGCTCCCAATAACTCAGAGGTCTTTTTCATCAGTTTTCTTTTCCTTAAATAAGAATGAATAGTCTACAGTGCGTGGCGTATGGGGTGTGGGGCGGGTCTGTGAAGGCACAGCTCAGACCTCCCTGCTGGCTTCTTCTAGATCATACCAAGTTGGGTCTCCAGTTGGACAGGATGGAAAGCCCCTTCTCATCTCATCTAGCTTCTGGAGACCTGGTTGGGGCCCAGGGAGCAGGTGTCCACTGGGGACAAGAGAGCATTCTCACGGGAGCCAGTTTTCACCTCCAAGATCCCTGCTGGAGCGGGGAGCCTGGACGGCCCCAAGGGGCTCCCCGTGGCCTTGTGACTCTGTCAGCCTGTCCTGCCCCCATGGAAGCCAGCGGTCACCAGCCCATAGGCTCCTTCCTATCAGACTGACGGGGCAGCCCACCATGCTGTCCTGCCCAGCACGTCCATCCGTCCATCCTTCCCCTCCCCGTTTACTCCACAGAGTTCCCCCCGCCTCACATTCTGTGCTGTGGGTTTGGTTGGGAAAGGAAGCTGGCAGGTCCCTTCACACATCTGGGCCGTGAGCAGGTGAGGTGTGTGCTCCCTGCCCTGGAGGGCTGCCTGCTGTGGTCCCGGCTCGGCGCGCCACGTCTACGGCTGCAGACCGGCCGAGCAGGTGCACAGGACCGGTGAAGGCCAGGCCGTAGAGCCCAGTCTTCTGTGAAGAGCAGCTTCCCTGGTGCTGAAATCATGGCTTGATTTTCCTGGCGCTTGACATCTGTTACACTTGTACTGGGGAGAAAAAAAGATGTTAGCGTGTTTTTTAAGTGAGTTGAGAGCATTTTAGTCAGTTGGGGAGTGTTGTCTCATGTTCTCCCTAACTAAGAAATGTTCTCTTTTATTTTAGAAAAGGCTTTCCTCCTTCATTTTCAGTCGTTTCACTCATTGTTTCTGTTTTTATTTTTCCAGTAAAATCAGAATATAACCAGACCAAAGTGGTAGAAAAAGAAAATTTCTTTTCCTTTTTGATCCCTGGGTCGGGAAGATCCCCTGGAGAAGGGAATGGCAGCCCACTCCAGTATTCTTGCCTGGAGAATCCCATGGACAGAGGAACCTGAGGGGCTGCTGTCTGTAGGGTCGCAAAGAATTGGACACAACTGAGCAGCTAACACTTTTTTTTTTACGAGGGAGATGATTTTTCTGAATTTTTTATGTTTTTTATTTCCGGCTGTGTCTGGCCTTAGCTGAGGTGCATGAGCTCTTCATTGCAGCCTGCGGGCCTCTCACTGACTGCGGCACGTGGGCTTTGTGGTTTCCTGCAGGCAGGCTCTCCAGCTGAGGCGTGGGGTCTCCCTGCCCTGCAGCAGGAAGGATTTTAGTTCCCCAACCAGGGATCTAAGCCATGTCCCCTACATTGGAAGTCTACGTTCTCAACCACTGGGCCACCAAGGAAGCTCTGAAAATGCATCTCTAGTGGCTCAAAAGCTCAGCCCTGGGTAGACCGTGCCCCTCTTCTGAGGAGCTGGCATCTGTTCTGGAGCTCAGCAGTGGGGACAGACAGCCTGGCTGCAGGGCCTCCGTTCATCCCCTCGATTGCAAATTATCTTATGCTGAGGTTACAGGAACTGCCTCCTCACTGGGGCTGTCACTATGGAAGGAACCCAGTCAGAGTCTTCCAAATGGGTCACGTTCCCCACTCATGACATTGAAACCCAAGCAAGGCAGTGTCCTGAGTTTCCCTACCTCCTTGTCTGGTCGAGAGGGCCGTGGGGTCGGCAGGCTTCCTCTGAGCACAGATGCTCTGGCACCCCATGAGGGCAGCAGAGCCGAGGCCTGTCCACCAGGCCCATCCCCAGGAGTTTCCTGCGCTGGGTGTTGGAGCCGAGGCCCAGGAGGGGAGGAGGTGATGCCTCAGGCCCAGCTCTCCCAGAACCCCTGCCTGAGGGACTGGGTCCCAAGTGGG
Source organism: Oryx dammah (assembly GCF_014754425.2). NCBI lineage: Eukaryota > Metazoa > Chordata > Mammalia > Artiodactyla > Bovidae > Oryx > Oryx dammah. The sequence continues at coordinate 116,220,036 of NW_024070187.1, read as the reverse complement.
ACACAAGGCTGGGCTTGAGGACTCACCCCAGGGCTCGTGCTCTGGCGGCTACGTGTGTGTTCATGACCTGCGCGATGCAGAGTGGCGTGCTCTAATGCGTGTTTCCCTTTTTGTTGCCAGCGGCTCGGCGCTGAGTCATGCTTGTTTCTGCCATGCGCTCATTTGTTCTATTCCGGTTTCTGGATATATCATTATGGTGACATCCCTGCGTTATCACTTATTTATATGGAGTGTGTTTTCTCCAAAACTTCTCTATGAGGGAATGCATCTACTCGTCACAGCTGCTGTCTGTATATTCTTCACAGCCATGGACCAAACCAACACAAAGTCTTAGACGGAGCTATTAAGACAATGGAAAAATTATATATTTTTAAACTCTTTTGTTTACTTCATGGGTTTGTGTCATGAAGGATATCTGTTTAAATGCAAGAGTATTCTTAAAAAAAAAGATGTGAATTCTATAAGGTTGATGAATAGCTTCAATTTCTTTGATTACTGTACTTGAATTTAGATTGAGTAGTAAGTAATTTAAAAGACTTGGTTTGGATATGCATCATATTTCCCTGTTGACAATCACTCCAGGAACTTCGGAGCTTTTAATTTCCTCTCGATAAGTTACCTGAATATATGTGTTTAAAGTGAAGAATACAAAGTTTCCAGGTTTGTTAGGGTCCAGGGATTCTGTGGGACGAGGCTCACGTGCTGCCAGGGTCACCTTGCAGAGCTCAGGGCCTTTATGATCCAAGAACCACCAGGGGTCCCAGAAGGGGTTTATGTGGGCTATATCTGTCAGCATTTATGGCATTTAAAATTAAAACTAAGACATTTAAAATAAATATATTCAATTAAAAATAAAGATATAAATCATTTTCAACACTTAAGTACTGTAGCCCACCAGGCTCCTCTGTCCATGGAATGCTCCAGGCAAGAATACTGGAGTGGGTTGCCATTCCCTTCTCCAGGGGCTCTTCCCGACCCAGGGATTGAACCTGGGTCTCCCACATTGCAGGCAGGTTGTTTACCATCTGAACCACCAGGGAAGCCCCTATTGCATGTTAATATACCATTTTAAAGAAAAATAAAGGACTCAGTGCTGAATATTCATTGGAAGGACTGATGCTGAAGCTCCAATACTTTGGCCACCTGACTTGAATTGCTGACTCATTGGAAAAGACCGTGATGCTGGGAAAAATTGAAGACAGGAGGAGAAGGGGGCAACAGAGGATGAGAAGCTTGGTTGGCATCACCGACTCAATGGACTTGAGTTTGAGCAAACTCCAGGAGATAGTAAAGGACAGGGAAGCCTGGCGTGCTGCAGTCCATGAGGTCACAAAGAGTCAGACATGACTGAGCGACTGAACAGCAACCAGAGTGGAGACTTGTCGCTCGGAGACCCAGCCAGGCTATTGGAGAGCTGGGGCTTCCAAGCCCGCCCCCGATTCCTGGTGAGTCAATCACTATTGGCCAGTGACTTAGTCAGTCAGGACTGTATAATGAAGAGCTGGGGCTTTCAGGCCTGCCCGCCGACTCCTGGTGAGTGACTTAGTCAGTCATGACTGTATAATGAATCCTCCCATTAAAAAAAAAAAAAAAAAAAAAGAGTGCTTTCTTACCCTTTTTGAGAATTCCAAGTCAGGGAACCAGGAAGGCTCTATGTGCCAGTGTGCTGGGCCCTCAGCTCCACAAAAAAAGAAGGCCTTTGCTCAGGACTTTGCCCTGCATGTCTGTGCATCTGCTTCTTAATTCATATCCTTCAATTTTGTTACTAGTAACCCACTAAACTAGTGAGTGAATACAATGTTTCCCTGAACTCTGCTAAGCCATTCTGTCCACTTGAGGGAGTGACAAGAGGATAGGCTCTTGGGTGCCTCTGATTGACAGGCAGTCAGAGGCACAGGCAGCAACCTGGCCCTGGGTTGGGTGTTGTCGGAAGTGGAGGGTGGGATCTGATTCTATCTCTGGGTTGATAGCATCAGGACTGAGTGGGATTCACAGACTCCATACTGCCACAGAGAGCTGCTTGGTCAGGAGAAGCCTCCACATGCAGTCATTGAAACTGGGTCCAGCAACTCTTCTCAGTATGAGACCACTGAGTAAGGTTAAAAATGTGTACCCCTATGTTGGCAGCAGCACTGTTCACAATAGCCAAGACACAGAAGAAATCCGAATGTCCACCGACAGATGAACCAAGCGGGTGTGGCGCATACACACAACGGAATGTTCCTCAGCCATAAAAAGAGTTCCGCTCGATTCCAGTGAGGCGGGGAGAACCTGCAGACTTATGCAGAGCGGAGCAAGTCAGAAAAATAAACCGAATGTTGTGCATCAATGCATACATAGTCTAGAAAATGGTACTGCTGAACCTATTTGCTGGGAAGGAATGGAAACGCAGATATAGAGATGGACTTGTGGACGCAGTGGGGTAAGGAGAGAGTGGGACGAATGGAGAAAGTGGCGTCAACATATGTACACTATCATGAGCATTGGTGCGAAGTTGCTCTATAACACAGGGAGCCCAGTCTGGCACTCTGATGACCTAGAGGGGTGGGACTGGAGAGGGGAGGGAGGCTCAGCAGGGAGGTGATATATATATCACTGGAGAAGGGAATGGCAAACCACTGCAGCATTCTTGCCTTGAGAACAGGATGAAAAGGCAAGAAGATAGGACACTGAAAGATGAACTCCCCAGGTCAGGAGGTGCCCAATATGCTGCTGGAGATCAGTGGAGAAATGACTCCAGAAAGAATAAATAGATGGAGCCAAAGCAAAAACAACACCCAGCTGTGGATGTGACTGGTGATGGAAGCAAGGTCTGATGCTGTAAAGAGCAGTATTGCATAGGAACCTGGAATGTTAAGTCCATGAATCAAGGCAAATTGGAAGTGATCGAACAGGAGATGGCAAGAGTAAATGTTAACATCTTAGGAATCAGCAAACTAAAATGGACTTGAATGGGTGAATTTAACTCAGATGCCCATTATATATACTACTGTGAGCAAGAATCCGTTAGAAGAAATGGAGTAGCCATCATAGTTAACGAGTCCAAAATGCAGTACTTAGATGCAGTCTAAAAAAGACAGAATGATCTCTTCATTTCCATGGAAAACCATTTAGTATCATGATAATCCAAGTCTATGTCCCAACCAGCAATGCTGAAGAAGCTGAACAATTCTATGAAGACCTACAAGACTTTTTAGAACTAACACCCAAAAAAGATGTCCTTTTCATTATAGGGGACTGGAATGCAAAAGTAGGAATTCAAGAAACACCTGAAGAAACAGGCAAATTTGGGCTTGGAGTACAGAATGAAGCAGGGCAAAGAGTTTTGCCAAGAGAATGCACTGGTCATAGCAAACACCCTCTTCCAACAACACAAGACTGTACACATGGACATCACCAGATGGTCAACACCAAAATCAGACTGATTATATTCTTCTCAGCCAAAGATGGAGAAGCTCTATGCAGTCAGCAAAAACAAGACCGGTAGCTGACTGTGGCTCAGATCATGAACTCCTGATTGCCAAATTCAGACTTAAATTGAAGAAAGTAGGGAAAACCACTAGACCATTCAGGACCTACATCAAATCCCTTACGATTATACAGTGGAAGTGAGAAATGGATTCAAGGGCCTAGATCTGGTAGACGGAGCGCCTGAAGAACTATGGACGGAGGTTCATGACTGTACAGGAGACAGGGAGCAGGACCATCCCCAAGAAAAAGAAACGCAAAAAAGCAAAGTGGCTGTCGGAGGAGGCCCTACAAGAACTGTGAGAAGAAGAGAGGTGAAAAGCAAAGGAGAAAAGGAAAGATACGCCCATTTGAATGCAGAGTGCCAAAGAATACCAAGGAGAGATAAGAAAGCCTTCCTCATTGATCAGTGCAAAGAAATAGAGGAAAACAGCAGAATGGGAAAGACTAGAGATCTCTTCGAGAAAATTACGAGATACCAAGGGAACATTTCATGCAAAGATGGGCTCAATAACGGACAGAAATGGCATGTACCTAATAGAAGCAGAAGATATTAAGAGGTGGCAAGAATACACAGAACTGTACAAAAAAGACCTTCATGACCCAGATAATCAGAATGGTGTGATCACTCACCTAGAGCCAGACATCCTGGAATGTGGAAGTCAAGTGGGCCTCAGGAAGCATCACTACTAACAAAGCTAGTGGAGGTGATGGAATTCCAATTGAGTTATTTCAAATCCTAAAGGATGATGCTGTGAAAGCGCTGCACTCAATATGCCAGCAAATTTGGAACACTCAGCAGTGGCCACAGGACTGGAAAAGGTCAGTTTTCATTCCAATCCCAAAGAAAGGCAATGCCAAAGAATGCTCAAACTACCGCACAATTGCACTCATCTCACATGCTAGTAAAGTAATGCTCAAAATTCTCCAAGCCAGGCTTCAGCAATACGTGAACTGTGAACTTCCAGATGTTCAAGCTGATTTTAGAAAAGGGAGAGGAACCAGAGATCAAATTGCCAACATCCGCTGGATCATCAAAAAAGCAAGAGTTCCAGAAAAACATCTACTACTGCTTTATTGACTTTATATGGCAAAGGTTTTGACTGTGTGGATCACAACAAACTGTGGAACATTCTGAAAGAGATGGGAATGCCAGACCACCTGACCTGCCTCTAGAGAAACCTATATGCAGGTCAGGAAGCAACAGTTAGAACTCCACATGGAACAACAGGCTTTCCAAATAGGAAAAGGAGTACGTCAAGGCTGTATATTGTCACCCTGCTTGTTTAACTTGTATGCAGAGTACATCATGAGAAATGCTGGACTGGATGCAGCACAAGCTGGAATCAAGATTGCCAGGAGAAATATCAATAACCTCAGATATGCAGATGACACCACCCTTAGGGCAGAAAGTGAAGAAGAACTAAAGAGTCTCTTGATGAAAGTGAAAGAGGAGAGTGAAAAGTTGGCTTAAAGTTCAACATTCAGAAAACTAAGATCATGGCATCCGGTCCCATCACTTCATGGCAAATATATGGGGAAACAGTGGCTGACTGTATTTTTGGGGACTCCAAAATCACTGCAGATGGTGATTGCTGCAATGAAATGAAAAGATGTGTACTCCTTGGAAGGAAAGTTATGACCAACCTAGATAGCATATTGAAAAGCAGAGACATTACTTTGCCAACAAAGGTCCGTCTAGTCAAGGCTATGGTTTTTCCAGTGGTCCTGTATGGATGCGAGAGTTGGACTGTGAAGAAGGCTGAGCGCCAAAGAATTGATGCTTTTGAACTGTGGTGTTGGAGAAGACTCTTGAGAGTCCCTTGGACTGCCAGGGGATCCAACCAGTCCATCGTAAAAGAAACCAGTCCTGAATATTCATTGGAAGGACTGATGCTGAAGCTGAAACTCCAATACTTTGGCCACCTGATGCGAAGAGCTGACTCATTGGAAAAGACCCTGATGCTGGGAGAGATTGAAGGCGGGAGGAGAAGGGGACAACAGAGGATGAGATGGTGGATGGCATCACCAACTCAATGGAGTTTGAGTAAACTCTGGGAGTTGGTGATGGACAGGGAGGCCTGGCATGCTGCAGTCCATGGGGTTGTGACCAACTGAGTCAGACACAACTGAGCAACTGAACTGAACTGAACTGAATTGAACTGATTTTATATATTTATATATATATATATATATATATATATATATAATTATGGCTGATTCAAGTTATTACACAGCAGAAACCAGTACAACATTTTAAATATTTAAAACAACAGACATTTTTTAAATAAAGAATGAAATGATGTTATTTGCAGCAACGTGGATGAAACTAGAGATCACCACGCTAAGTGAGGTGAGTCAGACCAAGACGGATGCCCTGTGATGTCTCTGACACGTGGGATCTAGGATATGACACACGTGAGCTCACTCACGAAGCAGAAACAGGCCCACAGACACAAAGACCAGACGTGTGGTTGCCGAGTGGGGGCGGGGCTGGAGGAGGGAGGGACGGGGTGTTAGATTAGCAGATGCACGCTCGCATATATAGGATGGAGGAACAGTCAGCTCCTCCTGTAGAACGCAGGGAAGTATATTCAGTGTCCTGTGATGAACTGTAGTGGAAAAGAATATGGATACAACTGAATCACTTTGCTGTACAGCGGAAGTTAACACAACGTTGTAAGTCAACAATATTTCAGTTTTTAGAAAACATGCAGGCAACACTATATACCGTGCACAGACACACACTTGTGTTGTGGACGCACAAAAGCACTCCAGGTGTGAGCCACGACGAGCAAGCGGTGAGGGCAACTCAGAGGGTGAGGGGGCGCGCGCCTGGGACCAAGGCCACAGAAGCGGGGCCCAGAACCAAGGCCATTTCCAGAACTTACTGAAACCCTTTGTAACCATTGCCAGAAGTACCCTCGATACTAACAGACTTCCTAACTCCAAAATAGGCAGAGAAACCCAATCCAGTAGTTTGTCTTGAGGCTATAAAAATTGGCTACTAACCCATGAAAAAGGCTTTCCCCATAACTCCATTGGTAAAGAATCTGACTTCAATGAAGGAGACCCCAGTTCGATTCCTGGGTGGGGAAGATCCGCTGGAGAAGGGCTAGGCTACCCACTCCAGTAATCTTGGGCTTTCCTGGGGCTCAGCTGGTAAAGCATCCACCTGCAACGCGGGAGACCTGGGTTCAATCCCTGGGTTGGGAAGACCCCCTGGAGAAGAGAAAGGCTACCCACTCCAGTATTCTGGCCTGGAGAATTCCATGGACTGTAGAGTCCATGGGGTTGCAAAGAGTCGGATACAACTGAGCACCTTTCACTTCACAACCCGTGAAAAGCATCAGCTCTCCCTGGCCTGGGAGGAGGTCAGCTGCTGTGCACTCAGGGCCCTCATTGTCTCTGCTGTCTGCTGTCAATAAACACTCCTTTCTGAAATGCTCTGTGTCTGTAAACTTTTCCAGCCTGAGCTTGGACTGCCGTGACGCTAAGTCAGGCTGGCCAGCAGCAGCTCACCACCGCAGCTATCAAGTCTTTGAATTGTGGCAGGTCTACTTTGAGGTGTGCCTAATGTGTAATATCCAACCAGATTTCTGCACTTAGTATGGAAAATACATACAAAAGCCTCTTTACCCTCCAGTCTCCCAAGAGTGGCACTTGCATTTGCATCAGGGCGAGTGACAGGATGGAGCACGGGCACCCTCTGAAATTCCCGACATCCAGTCCCCGGCGGCCGTTGGATGAACAGAGGTGAAGTAGCAGAGGCTGGATTGACAGCCCTGGTGACCGGCATAGGGGTGGGGCCGCTCAATGGAGTACAAGAAGAGGCTGAGTTTTGGCAAAAGTCTTGAGTTTAGGGTCCTAAGGGACCCTGAGGAGGGCAGTGAGCAGGCTGTTCGCTGAAAGCACAGAGGTCTGCAGAGAGCTGGAGGTTGCCACACTGCCAAACCTGGGCTCTCAAAACTCCCACAAACGCCGCTTGAAAAAAGAACCTTGGTCCCACTTGTAGCTAGAACAAGGCGAGGGGCCCAGGCACAGCGGAGAACAGCTCAGACCCCTGTTCTCACACCAGCTCCATCCCAGGCACACAGCCCGTTCCCTAAGCTTAGGTTTTCCTACCTTTGAAGTGCTGTTTCCAGGGTTAAGGGAGGCAGCAATCTTAAAGTGCTTGTCACACAGGGCCTGGCTCATAAAGAGCTCTCAACACAAACTAGCCATTGGTCAGATGACGCCACACTGACAGAGATGGTGGTGGGCATAGGCCTCGGGCTGGAGTGTGGGCTTGGGCAAGGCTAATCGGTTGGGCAGGTGAGGGTAGGGTTTCAGAAAACTGGAGCTTTTCTCTGCCTCCAGGAAGGGCTGGCGATGGCAAGAGGTGAGGGAGGCAGGAGGTGGCAGAGCTCACAGCTCTGGGCGGCTCCACGGTGGTAGACGGAGAACTGAAGTCTCGCATTTAAGGAAAAATAACCTGAGCTACACTCAGAGGCAGAAGGGGCTCCCGGGGCCAGCCCACTGCACAGGAGCAGGGGGTGCTGCCTCCAGGGCCAATTGTTCAGACAGCCCTGCAGGTGCACTTGGAAGAGGCTCCCAGTAAAGGCAATGTCCCAGCAGGGCCAGGACACAAGACGGGGGTGAGGGTCCAGGGATGGACACAGGTGTTGAGGGGACTGTGTGAGCCAAGGCTGGGAGGAGAAGGAGCAGGTGGAGAAAAAGTCCCTAAAATGAGCAAAAGTGAGGCCAGTGCTGAGTCCACGCTGCCCCAGGCAGAGAGGCCCCTTCAGAGCACATACTCTTCGGCCTTTCACTGGATGAGAGTGGAGTCTCCAGCAGGACTCCAGCCTCTGACACAGAGGCCATGCCTACGCCCACCTCCCCAAGCTGCTGGAGAAGAAGTAACGTGCCAGGCGGCATTTATGAAATAACACAGTCACTGGTGCTCTTATATGCAAACTTTGCAAATATGCCAAATGTTCAGAAATTTTTCCCCCGTGGGTGATTACTCTGTTTCAGCTTTTTTTTTTAATGTTTATCTGACAGATGGCGAGGGCACCACCAGCTTCACCCCTGCACCCTGGCTCAGGGAAGGGGTGCCCTCCCTGGGTATCCTCAGCAGCTGGCCCCAGGCAGGAAGGAGGGCACAGACCACACGCCTGAGTTCTGTACCAGGTTTAAAAGTGTTCAATGCAGCCCCCCAAATTCTTATTCACCTAGAACATGACCTTATCTGCAAATAGGGTCTTTGCAGATCACTCTGGACTAGAGAGGGACCTAAAGCCAAGAAAGTCCTTATAAGAAGCAGAGAAGGACACACAGAGAAAGCCAGAGGACACCAAAAGTGGGATCAGGTATAACGTGGTATGTCCATGGGCCCAGGCATGCCTGGGACTGCTGGCTCCCAGAGCCTGGAGGGAGGAAGAGAATGAGTTCTTCTTTAGGGCTTCAAGAAGGAGCCAGGCCTGCCAACTACCTGGCGATAGACTTCTGGCCTCCAGAATGTGAGAGAACATATATCTGTCATTTAATCCTTGTAGTGTGGCAGCAGTCCAGGGAACTAAGACAAGCTCCTACAATGTCCAGGTCACCGAGATGGTCCAGGCCCCTGATATGGTCCAGGTGACTGAGATGGTCCAGGCCCCCTGAGATGGTCCAGGCCTCTGAGATGGTCCAGGCCTACCTCCTGGTACTCCGTATCATCTTCCCTGCTCAGCGACACCAGTGGGTTTGCCTCCCCACTGCATACCCTCCTCCTGACATGTCCATGGCACACACCAGCTTCAGTCTCCACACCTACTTATTCTCTGGGCCCCAGACAAGAGCCCCCTGTGCCCCACAGAGAAGGCTGAAAGGTCAGACTGGGTCAGGTCCATGAGGTTTTACTTTTTCTTCAGAAAAGGTAGTTCTTGAAAGTTCCTGGGAAGGACAGCACAATCTGACACGTTTTAGAAGAAAGTTTTATCAGGAGTGGAGCTGATAAAGGACCCAGGCTGGTGGTGTAGGAATAGCGTGAGCACACAGCAGGTGCACAGGTCAAAGCTGGGCCTGGGTGTCGGGAGAAGGGCCCCCTCCTGCAGCCACAGGCGGCACAGGGAAGGGCCACAGTGGCCTCCAGCCCTGACCGGCCTGTTTGGCGCTCCTGCCCTTGGTGTAGCCCAGGTGGCTTGACCACACAGTCTGCTGGACCAGGACCAGAGTCACCCAGAGACGGAGAGGAAGTGCCCGTTGTGTGGAAAGGGCTGTGCTCTAACACAGACTTCATCGACTCAAAAGGAACAGGATCTCTGCTGGCATTCTGCAGAGGGGCGATGGCAGACGAAAACGCAGAGACAGAGCTTCTCTAGACGAGACTCGCCTGTGTGAGGTGACCCTCCAGATGTGGGGGCTTGAGAAAACCATTAAAAACGTTGACAGGAACCCCCAAGCTTTCTCCCACCACCCCCCAGGAAGTCCTTAGAATTCAAACTGGGGATGTAAGGATGCGTGGGCACTACTTTTCGAAGTTAGATTTTTATTTTCCATTTTGGTGAGTTTTTTCCTGTAATTACTATGCCAAAAAGTGGCAAATTAAACAAAGATATCATATCATCTAGAAAATGAACCACCTAACATTAGGCTGCTGGCTCCCTCTCCTATAAAAAGAAGTTCACAGTTATACAAAGAATTTATACTTATTTATGTGCCAGAATTCATTTTGCTTAGAGTCTCTTATTTATTAATTTTCATTCATATTTTGGTGAGAAAATGGTGCTTTGGGACAATAACACTGAGGGCTTGCAAGGGGCCTGTGCCCAGAGCGGGGCTCCCCAGAGGCCACTCAGAGGCTCTGCAACACTGCTGCCCGGGAGCCTAGGAACTTGGCCTGCACACGCCCACCAACGCTGGCCCCAACCTCAACGCTGCCCTGTGCTGTGCTGGCTTCTGGGTGAGGAGCTGTCCCACCAGTGTATCCCACCTGGATATGACAGAGTGTGCAGGCCGACATGCAGCTCAGCACCCACAGAATCCTCCAAGGAGTGCTCCCCACAAGCGTGCTCCACGATGCCTCAGCCAGGGGTACCAGCCCACAGCCAGGCCACTCCACCGACACACTGCACCTAGAGTTCCTGGTGTCCCAGGCAGGCCACTGGCCTGGCCCTCAGACACCAGGAGGCAGTGTGTGTGTGTGTGTGTGTGTGTGTGTGTGCGCACATGCACCGGTGCATGTGTTTGCAAACATGTAATGTCTGGGAGTACAAACACAGGTGTATGTGTGCATAGATGCATGTGTTCATTTATGTGCGTTCCTATGTGCTGACACACGTGTGTGCATATACTCATACCCACGCACGTGCACGCTTGTGCACATGTGGTTTTGTGTACACAAGTGTGCACTGCGTGCACATGTATGTGTGCATGTGTGTGCATGTGTGTGCATTTGCACACATTTGAGGTTCCCACCTGCATGGCATCATGTCTTCACCACAAGCATCATTCACTAACTTTTTAAATGAAATGATTGCTTACTTGTATCAGTCAAAAATTCAGTTTTGTAGTCGAGGCTTGTGTGGCCAAGGAAGCTCCTCTGCCTGGGGAAGGCGTGTGAGCCCTGGCGCCCTGGGGGCCTCGCTCAGCAGCAGTAAGGGAACACAGGCTTGCCTGCTGACTGCGCCATGTGTCGCTGATTAGGTCATTCTTTGCATGTAAACAAAGTTTATGTGTAAAATAACTTACAAACAGCATTAAAGAAAGTAACAACACAAAAATGTGTTTATTTAATTCTGGTATTTCACCATGATATAAACTCTTGGTTTGGCCTCCACCAGGCCAAGAGTTTATTATTATTCTGAAAAGTAGAATAAGACCCATATTTTAAGAACGCTCCAAGAACTGGCATTATTTTCCAAGGAGCATAAGAATCAATTCTAAACAACTAATGTAAATTTTCAAAAAGGAGAAAAAGCATGAATGAGCTGGCTAACCTCCCAGGACTCTGGAGCCATCACAAGCAGTTAGAAGGAAGCGAGGTGGTAACTCTCCACTGCCTCCCTGAGTGCTGGTCTTCAGAACACTTTGAGTGAAGGGATATTGAAGATTTTATTTCTTTAGCAAACTTAAAAAAATAAAACCCTGGGATCCCATATCATTATATTGGCCTCTATAAAGCGGACTTAACCATATTCTGGAGTTAAAAACACATCTTTAAAGATCCCATCTAGCTTCCTGCTCACATGTACGCTTGACAGGGGAGCCACTGTCTGTGCCCACAGGTGCCCTCTGCTGCCCCATCCCCTTCTGCCTTCTGTCCCATCCCAAGGAAAGTCTGCAACTTGAGAGATGTCACCGATTTTGCCTGCATGTTTGAAAGACAAATCGTGTAAGAAGCCACCTCGCTCAAGAGTCTTCTCCAACACCACCCCGGGAAACAGGAAGCATACAGGAAGGTCTGACATCAGATGTCCGCGCTGCTCCAGAGTTTGCTCCGTTCCAGTGGTCCCTGCCCAGCAGCCTTCCGCAAGAGCTCACCGTGTGCCCACTCACTGGGCACACCGTGGCTTGGCTGCCTCCTCATGTGGTTCTGGGAAGTCAGCCTTGCAGCTGCTCCTGAGGTCTGTGCTCCATGAGCAGTGAGCAGCCCTGCCTTATTGATTTGATCTCGGTAGATGGGGTAAAGCTTTTCAAAAGTCTCTTTTGCTGCCACTTCTCACTTTTTCTGCTTAGGTTGATGGCCAGCGGGCTGGTGGTGTGGGGGCAAGGGGCGGGCGTCAGGTGACAAGGACCATCAGGGGAACTAGTTGGGCTGGGCCCTCAGCCTGGCTGAATCTCAAGGCCTAGTAGGGACCACTGTCTGAAGAGGTCTGGGTATGAGGACCTGGGAGATTGGCCCGGAATGATTCTTTTTTCTCGGATGGCATCAACATAACAAGGAGAAGACACTGCCCAAGGCCCCTTTGATCCGAATCCCCAAGTTTCTAAGTAACTGTCCAAGCGTCAGCATTACAGCTTTGCCACCCCCACTGAATGGTGGCCGGTCTCCACTTCTCTGCGTGGGTAGCGGGCCTCTCCTCTCTAGCAGCCTCTGCTGCAGCTGGGCAGCCCTGCTGGTCATGGTTAGACACTGGACTCGGTCACCTGGGGTACAGAGGAACTCTGGCCTTGGGCAGGGCAGCTGGTCTCATCCCAGAGCCCGCACCTGGAAACCATATCTCCAACACCAAGTCTAGCTGCTTTTCCACAATTAGAAGTGGACCCCTATACACTCTAGAGAGATTACACATTATCTCCTTAGCTTTTCTCACTTCAAGTGTCCTGTACTGTGCTCACCCTAGCAGAGCACAGGGTGAATCCTCGACTCCTTTTGCAGGAGGGTCACACCATTTGGGCCAAAGTGGGACTCTGCTTACAGCACGTTCAAAATTCGCAGCACACCTGCCTGGCACCACAATTCCAGCACACGGTAGTTGGATCACCTTTCCCCAAGATCCAGAGCCTACCTGGATCCCAGTCAGAACCACAGGACTGGGCGCAAACACATTTCACCATCGTTCGGAACACGTTTCACGTTGTGTTTAAACAGACACACACATGTGTATCCTAATGATTTAAAAGTATGACCTTCACATCAATTAAGGCTATTTAAGGGGTATATTTCAAATGAAATGCTATGATATCCAAAATTACCAGATTACTGAATTAACCAACAGGATAATAATCTTTGCCAGAAAAACTATGACTGTGATTTCCAAAATAGGATTGGATTGTTCATATGTATTAACCAAAATAAGCTCAGTTTTGCCGTAAAAACCCAATCTCCAGTTTCCAGAAAAAGAAATGTATGGGACCTGATATACAGACAGAAATTTAGCCTCAGAAAGAGGTTGGATTTAGCCAACCAGCTAGCATAATACAACTGTTCAAACTCACATCTGTCAGACCAAATTCAATCATTTTCCCCCAAAATTGATGTTTGTCGACATTCTCTAACCCCAATTTGATGACTATCTCCAATAACACAGCAATTAATTTAATAAAGGAACTCACCAATTTTAAATTGCAATAAATTTACCAAACATTTTCACTGTTTATGGAGAGCTTTACAGTAAGAAAGTTATCAACAAAAGCAGGCACATCCGTGTACAAAGTGTTGCTGTGGGTGCTTCTTCACGTCTTCCATTCCGACAGTATCAGCTGCTCCGTCTTCCTGTCCTCTCAGTCCGCGTTCTTCCCGCTCGCTGGGTGAGCTCTCACCCGGGCCTGGGCCTCGGGGGCGCCCAGGGAACGGACTTGCCAAAGAGAAGTGCGGTGGGGGCGAGCCAACCCCAAAACATTTTTTGTAAACTTTAAAATGGAGTCCGGATACGAGCAGACACAGAAAAGAAGAGAAACCTCCCAAACACAGAAATACTAGTACTGGAGGACCAGTCTCGCGGCGGGGAGCCCCCCCCCCCCGAGGCGCCGGGCCAGACCGCCCTGAAGCTGCGGCGCCACGGAGAGGCTTGGCTTTGCGCCCCGCCAGCCCCCCACCTCCCTCGCCGCCGCGGCAAGGCAGGGAGACGGGCACGGCCGTCCGCACGGGCCCAGGGGCTCAGCAGGCCCGACCGGGCTCCCAGGGGCGCGCCGCCTCGCAGGACGGGCGGCAGCAGTAGGGGTAGGAGGCGTTGAGGTCGGGGTCCGAGGGCGCGTACCCCGGCAGCTCCACAGACGGGTGCCCCCCGCAGCACACCTCCACGCCCGCCTCGTCAAACGCGTGGAAGACGCCCACGTTGATGTAGGAGACCGCGTGGTGCGTCGCGAAGCCCGCGCAGTCCCCCGGGGCGGCGAAGTCCGACTCCTCCGGAGACAGGATGGA
>NW_024070187.1:116179731-116200740 GCF_014754425.2 Oryx dammah | reverse complement strand
GCCCGCGGCGCCCCTCCCAGGACGCTCAGCTCCCCCCACCGCCCGCGGCCCGGCGCGCCCGGCCCAGGCACCGCCCTCCCCCGCCCCCCCCCCCCGCGTCGCCCCTAGGACACCCCTCGGCCACCCCCGCAAGGAGAAGCCCCCCGGGCCGCGTCTCTGCGCCTTCCTCCCCCGAGCAGCGCCCCGGCCTCTCTGGGCACGCCGCTCCCCACCCCTGGGCGCCCGCCGCTGACGCCCCCAGGCCCCACCCCCAGCGCCTCCCACCGCTCGGGCCCCCGCGGGCGCGCTCCGCAGGCCGCAGGGCTGGGGTCTCACTCCTCGCCCCCCGCCTGTCAGAGGTCTGGAAGCCTGAGGAAGTTGGCTTGGCGTGCGGGAACAGAGGACCCTCGTGCTGAGGGCTACCGGGAAAGCCTGAGTGTGGGCGGGGAGGGGCGAGTCCGGGGCGAAGGGAAGAAGGAAGACCCCGGAGCGGGGGTTTCCGTGCGGGGGCGGCGGGAGGGAGGGGAGGGAAGAGAGGAGCCCGGGCAGGGATGAGCCGACTACTCGCGGGAGGAGGGCGGGAGTCCGGCTGCGGGGCGGAGGGGAGGGCTCAGAGGAGGCGCTCGGGTGCCGGGACCCTCGGGCGCCGCCGGGGAGCGCGGGCCCCAGTGCGGGGGGCGGGGGGTGCGGCCCCGGGGAGCCCTGGAGGAGTCTCGTCCGAGCCCTTCTCAGGGATCATGCGGGACTTCCCCGCAGATGCGGGTGCGAGTGAGTTAATTCATCGGAAGGCGGCTCACGGCCTGAGAGCAACGCGGGAGACTGGGGGTGCGGCGTGGGGGAGGGCAAATCGCCTCCTTCCGACCGACGCGGCGCTCTCGGGGGGAGAGGAAGGCGTGGGGCCGGGCAGAGCACGGAGATGGTCTTGCCCGGGCCTCTCGGGCACCCAGCCTGCTGACACGAGGCCTGGGAGCGCGTCTCCGGCAAGCCCTCTGAGGTCCCACCGCGCCGAGCGCCCTCGGTTCTTTCCACACCGGCTCTGCCGCTTCTGCAGCGAGGCCTGGGGACCGATGACTCACCCTGCCGGCTAATTACAACGTTAAATAACTTCTCGCTGGATCCCGGGGAAGCGGGCGGCGCGGCAGCTAGGGAACGCGATGCGGGAGGAGGGGGCGGGGGGGATGCAGGGCTGCTTTGAGAACACACCCCCGTTCCTGCCGCCCGCTCGGCAAGTTCTGGCCCGTGGAGGTTCCCCCAGAGCTCACAGCGCCGGGCCCTTTCCTGCACAGTGTCCAGCGGTGCCCGTGAGCAGGGGCACCAGCCCCCAGAGGGCCCTCGCGTCTGGAGGAAGCCTCACCCACATTCGCCAGGCAGCCCGCGCAAGGGGACCCTCGCCCACGTTTCACGGAAACCATCTGCCCAGTGAATATATGTGAAGGCCTTTCGTGCGTCTCTCTGGACATTTGCGTGGGATGGACGTGAACGGCGGTGGCTGCGCGGAGAAGGAGCAGGTTCCGCTGTATTTTTAGCAGGGAGTGCAGATTTTAGAGCATCAGCTGAACCTCCTCGTTCAGTCCTCTCCTCCTGCATGACGACTTGCCAGAAAAGTAGGGATAGTGAGCCTCCTTTCACATTTATGGGGTATAGGTTTTAAAGGACAGTGTGTAAATCAGCTTGTATAATAATCATGGCACCCACGCGTGTGAGCGGAGTTGCCATGAGCTGACTTCCAATGATTATTTCTGTTTCCAGGGAGATGAGGTTTGCAGCCACCTCCGTGAAGGATGGAGCAGCTTCTCCATTCCCTCCGCTGTGCTGCGGCAGCCAGATTGATGAGGCTTTGCGGGAGGAAGTGAGCTGCCTTGGCTGGTCCTGAGCCCGGCCTGGATGGAGGCCTGAGTCGGCCTGGGCGAGCTGCGGGCGGCCGTGCAGCAGCCTCTCAAGTCCGAGGATCCAGGCAGGCTCGTGGTTTAGGATTTCTCCAGGATCTGGCCTTCTCTCTCCTCCAGAGCCCGTGTCTGCCAGCCCTTCACTCGACCCCTGGCCACTGCTCTGCCCCTTGAATGAGTGGTTGGTGCCTCTTACCAAAGCAAGACCTCGGCACATGCTGTCCCGCTTCTGCTTTATGCCCCCCGGGCCACATCCTCACCCGGCTTCTGCTCTCCCCTTTCTTAGACCTTAGCTTCAGCTCCCTTAATTGCCCTAACTTCTGTTGGGTGCCCACTGTCCTTTGAACAGTGGAAAGAGTGCCCCCAAAGACTTTCCTGTTTAGTCCTGGCAACGAGCCCTGAGGCAGGTGGGCCTGCTATCCTCACAGAGGTTTTCCACCCCAAACCCAGACTCTGCCCACCTCCCTGGCCCCCACCTCCCTGCACCCCCTCCTCCCTGGCCCCCTCCTCCCTGCACCCCTCCTCCCTGCACCTCCTCCTCCCTGCACCCTTCCTCCCTGCACCCCTGCCTCCCTGCCCCTCAGCTCCTGGACAAAGTTCCCCCATAACAGGCAGGATCTCCCAGTGGTCTAAATGTCTGTCTTCCCAACCATATTGGGGGTTCACTGCAAGCAAGGTCCATGTCCAGCTTGCCCCCACCCCCTCCCTATCAGGACTCCCCATCAGGCCCCGTCCTGGCCATGTGGAATGGATAGGTGGGCAGATGAATGAATGGGTGAACTGCCACCAACCTGGGGTTGCTCTGTCCTGTGACAGCATCTAATGTCAGTCAAGTTTTGCTCACAAGGGGAACAGGGCCAGGTGACGCAGACCAGGTCCACAGGACAGCAAGGACCCACCTCCCTGCTGCAGTGAGGGAGGGCACTCTGGCCAGGAGCCAGAAGCTAAACGTGCGGAGCCCTGCCACGAAGGGCCTTGAGCTGTGCAAGCTCGGCTTCATCCTGAGGGTGAGGAGACCTTAGAAGGCCCGGCACTGTGGGGTGTTCTAGGCGCACTGCTGTGAGAAGACTGGGCTGGGGGCTGGAAGCATGTAGGGGTCGGGGCTGTGGAGGGTCCTGCCCCATCACGGAGCTCATGGAACACACTCTCGGGCTCCCGCCCCACCGCCTGGCAGAGGCCGGCCAGCCATCTCTTTTTTGGCTGCTCTGCTGGAACGTGGACAATGGTCAGCTATCTTGATGAGTGTGTCTGTCTCCCCTCTGTGTCTGCAGGAGGAAAGGACAGCAGCCTGCAGTCCCTGCCACACACAGCTCCCAGGGACCCTGTAGCCGCGCCACTCTCACCTCTGCAACCCATGCATAGTTTGAAAGTTAACTCCACTGCTTTCTTTTAATGGCTGTGCTAGGTCTTTGTTGCTGCTCGTGGGCTTTCTGCAGTTGTGGCAAGTGGGGCCTGCTCTCTGGGGGTGGTGTTGGGGCCCACTGCGGTGGTTTTGGGGTGCAGAGCACGGGCGCGGCTCAGGCCTGGTAGTCGTGGCTCAGGGGCTGTGTTGTCCCGAGGTGTGTAGGACCTTCTCAGACCAGGACTCGAGCCCGTGTCCCCTGCACTGGCAGGTGGATTCTTTACCGCTGAGCCACCAGAGAGGCCCTCCCCTGCTTCTGGCAGAGTCCTTTCCCCCAGCCCCCAGCAGGCTCACCTGTGAAGCTTGCGCCCCACCACAGCCCCTGGCACAGCGGGGTCCAGGGGGTGACTTGAGGGCCAGGGTGAACTCTGAGGCAGGGAGCTCATGCCAGAAAGAAGCAGAGCCCTCATGAGAAATGACTCTACGTGGGGAGGGGTGGGTGGCAAGGAGTGATTTTGGGAATCACAAACCCTACCACATACCAAGCGAGTTCACAGGGACCCTTGTGGTGCCTCTGTGTGGACACATCACGGCCACACTCAACACAGGGCCAGAGAGGACAGTGTTTTCAAAGCGCCACATTTTTATAGCAGTAAGCACGTGTCAAGCGAAGAGTGTTTGTCCTATTAACGTTAAATTTCATTTTAATATTTACTAGCATTTAAAATCCAGTTTCCTGCAGTGTTTACTTCAGTTAACTTGGCTGAATGCTGATTATTTTTTCTAATTTGTCTTTCACCTTACCTTCCACTATTTCATCCTTTATCTTTTTAACTGGCTAAGTGCTCAAATTTTCTTTCACAATTAATTCTAAGCCCCTTTTCCAGGGAATGATCAGCATAGACCTTCCTGAATAAGTGCAGCCGCCTCTGCACAGGTGATGGCTAACCTGAGGAACTCAGCCTCACACAATCAGAGCCTGTGAATTCTTGGAGACACAGAATGTATCTTATTATTTTGTAAGGTTTTGTCTTACAAAATGTAATAGAGCCACAGCTAAACCCACAAAGCATGCGTGTCGCAGTTTAACGACATGCATGGGCATCTGTGTCCTCGCCGCCAAACCAGGAAACAGGACACTGCAGACTCAAGCACGCAGCCCCCCTCACCCTCCCCCAGAGGCCCTGCTGACCTCAGCGAACGGCCTCCTGCCTTCATTTGTGCTTCGGTCACCTAAGTACACGTCCCTGAACGTCTTAGTTTGGCTTTGCCCGTTGTGTTTTTTACACAAGTGGGATCACAGAGTGACTGCTGCACATGTTGTCTCTTTCACCAACTTGATGCCTGTGGCTGTGTCTACGCTTCATCTCTGTCGAAGCCGGTACTAAGCCATTGTGTGAAGGTGCCACGATTTATCCACATTGCTGAGGATAAGCATTTGATTATTTCTAGTTTGGGATATTATGAATAAAGCTGTTGTGAACTTTCTTGTGCTTGTGCACTGATGCACTTCAGGGTGGATTTTATTTGCTCATGAGTAATATAATACATACAGTGGTCATGTATGGATGTGAGAGCTGGGCTGTGAAGAAAGCTGAGCGCCGAAGAATCGATGCTTTTGAACTGTGGTGTTGGAGAAGACTCCTGAGAGTCCCTTGGACTGCAAGGAGATCAAACCAGTCCATTCTGAAGGAGATCAGCCCTGGGATTTCTTTGGAAGGAATGATGCTGAAGCTGAAGCTCCAGTACTTTGGCCACCTCATGCCAAGAGTTGACTCATTGGAAAAGACTCTGATGCTGGGAGGGATTGGGGGCAGGAGGAGAAGGGGATGACAGAGGATGAGATGGCTGGATGGCATCACGGACTCGATGGACGTGAGTCTGAGTGAACTCCGGGAGTTGGTGATGAACAGGGAGGCCTGGCGTGCTGCGATTCATGGGGTCGCAGAGAGTCGGACACAACTGAGCGACTGTACTGAATATAATATATATGCTCAGCTTTTTGTGCCCATTTTTACTGAGATACAATTTGTGTGCAATAACAATCACTGATTTTAAGTGTTTGACTCAATGACTTTAGACAAGTGTACACATTGGTATGAGTCTCCACCACAGCACGACACAGGAATAGTCCAAACACCCCCCAAAGTTCCCCTTTTCAGCAACGCTCTGCTCCACTCAAGGCCCTACAGAACTGCTCATCTGCTTTCTCTTGCTATAGTTTCGGTATAAAATTTCAGATACTTGCAGTCATGAAGTATATGACTTTCACGTCTGGTTTCTTTCACTTGAAATGCTTTGTTTTCATTGTCGAGAATTCCACCAGAATCTGTTTATGATTCATAAACAGTGGACTTCAGTTTGTCCATGTGGTGTTATTATGAATTAACGTTCACACACAAGTTTTTTGTCAGGGTGTGTTTTAATTTTTCTTGGAGTGGAGTTTCTAGGTTTTGTCTTACGTTCATATTAATCTTATAAGAAGCTGACCAGTTGTTTTCCGCAGCGGCCACACCCTCCTGCATTCCCCTGCGCCGTGTATGAATGCTCCCCACATGCCACCCCTTCACCAAACCTTGGTGTTAGCAGCGGTCTTCTTAGTAATGTTGCCCATATGATTCTGATTGGAATCGTATTGAACCCATAGATTAATTTGAGCATAACTGATATGTTAGCAATATTGAATCTTCTGCTCCATGAACACAGTTTATCTCTACATTTACTTAGATCCTCATTAATTTCTCTCAATATTTTATAGTTTTCAATATAAAGGACTTGCACATGTTTTGTTAAATTTACCTTTAAGTATTTTATATATTTAATCCTTCTTTAATTATTACTTTAAATAACCTTTTGTTGTCCAATTGTTTGTTACAAGGATATGGAGATATATTTGACTTTTAAGTTGCCTTTTAAACCTGCAACCTTGCTAAACTGACTTATACTAGCAGCTATTTTATAGATTTCTTAACATTTTGTATATAAACAGTCATATCACAGGTAAGTAGAAACAGTTTTAATGCCTCCTTCCCCACGTGCATGCCTTTTATTTCTATTTCTTACTTTATTGTATGGGCTAGACCCTATTTGCTATGCATAGTAGCAAATAGAAGTTATAGGAGTAAAAAATCCCTGCCTTATTCCTGATTTTTTTAGCTGCCCTATGGCATGTGGGATCTTAGTTCTCTGACCAGTGGCAGCTTGGGGTCCTAATCCCTAGACAGCCAGGGAAGCCCCTGTTGTTCCTGATTTCAGTGGGAAATCATTTCTTATCTTTCATCCTTAAGTATGAGGTGTGCTCTAGCTTCTGAGGAGAAAATTTTCACTGGGTTGAAATCTATTTCTAGCTTTCTGAGAATTTTTTTTTTTTTTTAATCACAAACAAGTGACGCGTCCTCTCACTTTTTGTTGCTGCTGCTGTTGTGTTTGCTGAGATTCTTACGTGGTTTTCCCTCTTCAGTCTGTTAGTGCGGCAAATTGCATTCATTGTATTCCTGAGCTAAATTCCACTTGGTTTTTCTCACACAAGTAGCATCTGGTCCCTGTTATCAGGAATACAAACCCTTCTGCTCACTACACCTTGGTTTAGGCATCACCAGGGAAACACAAAGCACTCAAGCCCTGGATGGGACAGCCCCGCTCACACAGGGGCGTGACAGCGCAAGGCAGCAGCCGCACTGGCGCCAGGCCCCGAGCCGGCGGGCCCTTCCCAGCAGCTGCGATGTGGCCCAGAGCGCGCGCACCGCACGTGCGCGGCAGCAGCAGGACCCTGCCTCCCCCCAGCGTGGAAAAGCTACGGGGCTGGTCAGGGGCCCACGGCACACACTGTTAGGCAGAAAAAAGGAACATACTGTGAGCCTGAAAGAGGGGGAAATATTCAAGCGATAAGCAAAGTGCAGTCTGCAACTCTTCCCTTCTTGGCGAGGAGGGGCTCCTGAGGCCCACTCTTGTGCCGCCGAGGCAGAGGTTAAGAGACCGCCTTTCTCAGCAGGCACGACGGGCCCTCCTTTTCATACTGGGCTCACGTGATCTGCTGTTACTTTGCTGAAGACTTTTGTGGCTGGGCTAATAAGGGACATTATTTTTTGCTTCCTTGTAATATTTTGTCCTGTCTAGTGTCAGAGTGATGCTGACTTCACTAAATGAGTTGGGAAGTACTCCCTTACCTGCTCTGTTCTGAAGAATCTCTGTAGAACTGGTATCATTGCTTCCTTCAGTGTTTGGTAGAATTCACTTGTGAAGCCATATGGGGTTAGAGTTTTCTTTCTGGGATGATTTTAACTGTAAGTTGAATTTTTTAAAGTGGTTGTAGGGCTATTCAGGTTATATAATTTTCTTGAATAAGCATTAGTAATTTGTGTCTTTTGTCTATTACAATAAAATTTTCAGATTTGTTGGCATAAAGTTGTCCACAATATTCCCTTAAAAGTTGTGATTTTTATTGTATATAAAATATATCTCAATAAAGCTGAAAGTGTAAAAGGCTTAAAATTTTTTTGTTTTTTTATGTCTGTAGGATCTACAGTGGAATTTGCTCTTTCATTCCTAATAGTGATAATCCGCATTTTTTTTTTTTCTGGGCAGTTATCAAACTGCAGTCGATCTTTTATTACAGATAATTAAATCTCCCCACAAGGTTTTAAACAGCATCAAACACCATTTCATGTCTCTTAACACAGAGCAGACCAGGCATTCACTACTGGAACCAGGCAAGAAGTGTTCAGCTTCAAGGTCTGATCGCGTCGCACAGTGACCACAGCCGGGCTCCTTTTCTCGTGTTTTCCGACTGCGCAGCTCACACTTTTTTTCCGACCGCGCATCTCACACTTCTTGTCCTCTGAGTGGAGACAAAAGGTTCTAGTTCACGTTCTAAGTGCAGGAAGTTGAGAGAGACAAACTCCAGTGAAAACACATCAATCTCAATTCAACTCAGTTTTTTTAAAAAAAAAAAGCAAACTTAAATTATTTGTTTTGAGGAGACAAAGGGAAAGGAAGGCATGGGGTTCAGAGTCAAAACTGTGACAAAGACCAGCTGCTACACACGGCATGTCGTAGCTCTGGAAACGATCTCTTCTACGATATTTTAAAATAAAGTGGCTTTTGTGGATTTTTTCCTCTTTTGGTATTGTAAACATATGCTGTCAATAGTATCCTAATCTAACACTTTCTTCTTTTGCAAACAAAAAAAAATTGAAAGCCTTTAAGGCAAACGAACTCCTAAGGAAAAAAGAAAGTCATCTGTTATAAAACAGTGAGGATACCCAAGCAAGACCCCACTTAAGATTCGTCAGCATGAACTTGAGAGCTTTTGTCCGTTGTTCCTCAGAGTTAAACTGAGTTTTGATGTAATGGGAGCCACCACTGCCTCCTATGTCTTCAGTTTTGCCTTTCTCCACATCCATCCTGCGGGTGAACTCAGCAGAACTCATTAGTAACCAAGATCCGAGTCAAGTCAGTTCAGGCAGATGGGCAGGGACTTGGTCATGGGACCATTCACGTCATTTTATCTATTAACTCTTGGCAAGGTACAGCAGTGTATTTTGGATTTGCTTGAAAGCCCAGTATCAAGAAGGCTGTCACAAGAGCCTCGCTGTCATTGCGGAGTACAGGGACAGGAGACACACCCAAAGGGATGAGAAGCCTGGAGCAGAGGGTAAGCGCGGGCGGCAGCACTCTGCACTGTTTTCCTAGGCACCCCTCCCTCATGGGGAGCGGAGGGAGGCAGAAGAAAAGAAATGCTTTGTTTGGGGGAGATGGAAGCAGCTGAGCCTCACTCTCTGAAGTAAGGTGCCCGTCTGTCTCTGGGCTCCTACAAAATCTGACCGAAGAAAGAATTCCTGTATCTTTCAAGGACACAAGGGAAAACTTCCCTGAGACTGGAGAGCAGGCTTGAGCTCTGCACCAAGAAACCCCCCACACCATGGAAGCCAGCATTTTCTCCCGGGGTCAGGCGGCCGCGCGGTCTTGCTTGTAGTGCTGGACCCATCCTGCCCGTCAGGGTCTGGGATTTTACTCCGTTTTTAGCTTCCCCACCAGGCGTTCCATTCTTCCATTCTTCTGCTTCCATTCTTACTGTTCCTCCCATTCTGCTCACTCTGGTCCTGCTTTAGGTTCGTTCAGCACCAGGGAATACTGACCTTAGATTTGTCTGTCGGACTCCAGATATGAATGGTTTCCATAGGGAGCAAGTCGACACCTCTGAAATTTCAGACCCATCTTATTGGCCGGGGCGTGGAGCAGCAACACTGTCTGGCCCCAAGCAGCATTAATCTCATCCCATTCCACAGGAACACTGGGCAGCCGACCCAGTCTGAAGTTACTGATTGTACCAAACTGTCCACTATGCCAAGTGTGGAAAGTGGCATTAAAGACATTAGTTTTCTTCAGCTTGTCCAGCTGCATCTGGGCATGACACCTCTGGTTTCCTACACTCTCAGCTCATTATCCGGTTCTGGCTGTTGTCTTTTAAATTCACTGTTTTCCCTTTGATACTGAGCTTCCTCCTGATCCAATCTCTCAGCCTCAGCCTGGACCTTCTCGAGATTTTCTGCCACCATCTTCCGGTGTTTTTTCTACGTCTTCCAGCTCTTGGATCAGCCTCTCCTCCTCTAATGCCAGCTCCTTTAGCTCTAGCCCACGCTGTTCGCTGTCATCCTCACTCATTTGCTCTAAGATCTCCAAACAGCGTTTGCAGTTCTGACACTCATTTCCAGTGGCGTTGAGCTGAGTGTCCAGCTGGTCTACAAGAGTGTCTGTGCGTTCCTCACACAGAGGGTGGTCCACATCTGTCTGGCCTGACAGTGTCAGAAAGGCCCCCAGTGACCTTTAGTCTTAGGCTGAGGCTCTCCACGGTGCCGCCGTTGGGTGCCTCCCCGATCCGAGTGAAGCTTCTGGCACTGTCTGTGGACATCACCCTGGCTGGGGGGATGAATCTGCGAGAGACACCATCCTGGCGAGTTCCAATAAATGGCTCTTCTCCTGAGTTAGCCTCTTCCTCCTGGGTCTCTCCTGGTCTCAGCTGGGCTGTGCCAAGTAACGGGGCTGTGAGCTCCGGGATGGTGACCCGGTCCAGGATCCTGAAGCTCGTGCCCAGTTTCAGAGGCTGGCTGCAACATCGACACATGGTCACCTGCGTGGTGCTCCACCCCTCAGGACCCGGAGCCCTCCACCCCGATCCAGTCTACGGGGCGGGGATGCCACAGCCTCGGGTCTGTCTGCAGGCGGGCCTTCCGAGACTGCCACTGCCCCGCCTTCACGGCACTTTTCCCCTTGATCAGTTTGGCTAGAGGTTTGTCAGCGTTTGGTCATTTCCAGAAACTACATCCTAATTATTTTCTTTATTTTATATCTCATTGATTCTGCTCTTTTATTTTCCCCTCTTTTTTCTGCTTACTTTGGCTTTAGTTTGCTCTGTCTTTTCTAGTTCTAATTTGAGACCTTTCTTATTTTCTTATCAGAGAAGGCGATGGCACCCCACTCCACTACTCTTGCCTGGAGAATCCCATGGACGGAGGAGCCTGGTGGGCTGCAGTCCATGGGGTCCCGAAGAGTCAGACATGACTGAGTAATTTCACTTTCACTTTCCACTTTCATGCATTGGAGAAAGAAATGGCAACCCACTCCAGTGTTCTTGCCTGGAGAAGCCCAGGGACGCGGGAGCCTGGTGGGCTGCAGTCCATGGGGTCCAGAAGAGTCAGACATGACTGAGTAATTTCACTTTCACTTTTCACTTTCATGCATGGGAGAAGGAAATGGCACCCCACTCCAGTGTTCTTGCCTGGAGAAGCCCAGGGCTGGGGGAGCTCTTATACAATCTTTTAATGCATTAATTTCCCTTTAAGCATTGCTAAGTGGCTTACATCAACAATGAGTGAATTGATTCCCTTAACTTGAACTTGAATTCATTAAAAAAATTCTTTTTTTATATATGCCCCCATAACTTTTTACGGTGCTACCTGATGGAAGACACTAGAAGATAGTACTCAAACTGAGAGACAGGAGCTGAGGGAGCAGCTGGGTGGGGTGTGGGTAGATAGGCGGATAAACAGGACATGTGGCTAAGATAAAATACAAGAGGGACTTGGACCAGTGGTGAGCATGTGTCATGAACTGGAGAGCAAGACTAACCCAGCTCTGATCTGTGGTTAAAAAAGAAGTGAACTTCCCGTGCTGTGCTGCAGCAATAATCAGATTCAATGAGAATGGCTTACGACAGTCAAAGTACCCCTCACTCATGCTTCACAGTCGCAGGTCTGTCTTCTTCATTCTAGGACCCAAATAGCCCCTTTGGGGATGTGATGTGTTCAGCAAAGAGGGATAAAAGGCAATGGAGCCCCATGGCTGTTTAGAAGGGCCTTTCTTGCTTCCTCCTGAGACAGGCAGGGACCTGGGCCCCTTTGCTGCCATACTTGCACCTCACACATCTCTCCTCCAGCAACAAAATACAAAAAAAAAAAAAAAAAAAAAGACGTGGGACCAAAAATAACTGCACACCTGCTCACCTGGGCCAAATTCTGAACAGTCAGTTCAGTCGCTCAGTCATGTCCGACTCTTGTCGACCTCCTGAATTGCAGCACGCCAGGCCTCCCTGTCCATCACCAACTCCCAGATTTTACCCAAACTCATGTCCATCGAGTCGGCGATGCCATCCAGCCATCTCATCCTCTGTCATCCCCTTCTCCTCCTGCCCCCAATCCCTCCCAGCATCAGGGTCTTTTCCAATGAGTCAACTCTTTGCATGAGGTGGTCAAAGTATTGGAGTTTCAGCTTCAGCATCAAATTCTGAACAAAAGTTACCAAAAGACCAAAAAGATTTTTAAAAATCCAACTGCCACGTCTAAAGAGCCAGAAGCAAAAACAGGGTCAAGAGCAAACGCAGAGCACACGTGCCCCCTGCACTCAACATCACCAAAGGGCAAACCGCCTCAACTCCCCGCTGGCCCAGCCTCGGACACACCCCTACCCTCAGCCCACACAAGGAGCAGGCTCACCAGGGAACTTTTTCCAGGGAGAAAGTGAGCCAAATCCGTGAGTTTCAGTTCCTCGGTCGTGTCTGACTCTTTGTGTCCCCATGGACTGCAGCACGCCAGGCTTCCCTGTCCATCACCAACCTCCGGAGCTTGCTCAAACTCATGTCCACTGAGTCGGTGATGCCATCCAACCATCTCATCCTCTGTTGTTCCCTTCGCCTCCTGCCCTCAATCTCTCCCAGCAGCAGGGTCTTTCCCAATGAGTCACTTCTTCGCATCAGGTGGCCAAAGTAGTAGAGCTTCAGCTTCAGCATCCGTCCTTCTAATGAATGTTCAGGACTGATCTCCTTTAGAATGGACTGGCTGCATCTCCTTGCTGTCCAAGAGACTCTCAAGAGTCTTCTCCAGCACCACAGTTCAAAGGCATCAATTCTTCGGCGCTCAGCCTTTTTTGTGGTCCAGCTTCCACATCCGTACATGACCACTGGGAAAACCACAGCTTTGACTAGACGGATGTTTGTCAACAAAGTGATGTCTCTGCTTTTTAATATGCTGTCTAGGTTGGTCATAGCTTTTCTTCCAAGGAGCAAGCGTCTTTTAATTTCATGGCTGCAGTCACTATCTGCAGTGATTTTGGAGCCCAAAAAAATAAAGTCAGACACTGTTTCCACCGTTTCCCCATCTATTTCCCATGAAGTGATGGGACCAGATGCCATGATCTTAGTTTTCTGAATGTTGAGTTTTAAGCCAGATTTTTCGCTCTCCTCTTTCACACTCATCACGAGGCTCTTTAATTCCTCTTCACCTTCTGCCATAAGGGTGGTGTCATCTGCATATCTGAGGTTATTGATATTTCTCCCAGCAATCTTGATTCCAGCTTCTACTTCATCAAGCCTGGCATTTCACATGATGTATTCTGCATAGAAGTTAAATAAGCAAGGTGACAATATACAGCCTTGACATGCTCTTTTCCCAATTTGGAACAAGTCCAATGTTCCATGTCCAGTTCTAACTGTTGCTCTTGACCTGCATACAGATTTTTCAAGAGGCAGGTCAGGTGGTCTGGGATTCCCATGTCTTTCAGAATTTTCCAGTTTGTTGTGATCCACACAGTCAAAAGCTTTGGCATAGTCAATAAAGCAGAAGTAGATGTTTTTCTGGAACTCTCTTGCTTTTTAGATGATCCAATGGATGTTGGCAATTTGAACTCTGGTTCCTCTGCCTTTTCTAAATCCAACTTGAACATCTGGAAGTTCTCGGTTCATGTACTGTTGAAGCCTCACTTGGAGAATTTTGATCATTACTTTGCTAACATTTGAGATGACTGCGACTGTGCGGTAGTTTGAGCATTCTTTGGCATTGCCTTTCTTTGGGATTGGAATGAAAACTGACCTTTTCCAGTCCTGTGGCCACTGCTGAGTTTTCCAAATTTGCTGGCATATTGAGTGCAACACTTTCACAGCATCATCTTTCAGGATTTGAAATAGCTCAACTGGAATTCCATCACCTCCACTAGCTTTGTTCATAGTGATGCTTCCTAAGGCCCACTTGACTTCAGACTCTAGGTGACTGATCATACCATCATGGTTATCTGGGTCATTAAAATCTTTTTTGTACAGTTCTTCTGTGTATTCTTGCCACCTCTTCTTAATATCTTCTGCTTCTGTTAGGTCCATACCATTTCTGTCCTTTATCAAGCCCATGTTTGCCTAAAATGTCCCCTTGGTATCTCTAATTTTCCTGAAGAGATCTCTAGTCTTTCCCTTTCTACTGTTTTCCTCTATTTCTTTGCATTGATCACTTAGGAAGGCTTTCTTGTGTCCGCTTACTATTCTTCGGAGCTCTGCATTGAGACGGGTTCATCTTTCCTTTCTCCTCTGCCTTTAGCGGCTCTCCTTTTCTCGGCTGTCTGTAACAGCGGCCCTTCTTTTCTCAGCTATCTGTAAGGCCTCCCCAGACAAACATTTTTCTTTTTTGCATTTCTGTTTCCTGAGAGCTTGTCTGTCTTCACTCCCCTCTGCTGCAGCAAGGGCCCCAGTAAAGCCTCGCCTGAGCTTCTTGTCTGGCCTCTGTGATAGGGGAAGGCCAAGCACCCTGGTATCACTCCCACATCCCATTAGCCACAGGTCAGTTGCCTGAGGTCAGTTGCAGGGACGGAGCTGATGAAGTTTAGCCCTCTTACCAGACCGTCAGCCCCTGCCTTATGCCCCTGCCGGCAGTGGCATGTTACCCCAACTCCTATGCCCTCTAACTTGCGGCCACAGTTTCTTCTGGGCAGACAGACCCTTTGAGCAGAGTATTCAGTCACTGGACTTCCCAGTGCCCCTCGGCCCTTGCGCCTGTGGCCATCGCCTGAGTTTTCTTCTCAGTCAGTCTCACATCCCCTCTGAAGCTAGAGCCCACCCTTCCGGCTTGCTTTCTGTTCATGCGGACACTTCCATGGTGGGCCCCACTCTGAGAGTCACACTCAGGCCCCAGAACCTACTGGTCTGTTTCTCTGGGGAACCCTGGTTCATGCAGTAACAGCTGAACGTCCCCTGCAGGTTCAGGAAAGCTGCTCAAAGGGTTGGACCAACACCTGTTGAGGAGGGTGGGCTCCAGGTTCCCTTCATGTTCTCAGCTCTTTCCTCCTGCGGCCTTGACCCTGCCCTCACACTCGCCTTTTCCAGGACAGCCAGGTCTGGGCAGCCGCTGTGCAAGCCCGAGAGGAGGGAGTCGCGCCTGACAGCGTGGCCCAGCTGCCTCCCTCTCGCCAGGGTCAGCCGTCAGTGGCTCCAGGCTGATCCCTGTCAGCCTCTGGCCCTAGGATGAGGCTGTGGCTGGTTTAGACCAGTTCCATCCATGAATGTCCTTCTCCTCTGTACTTTTTCTTATAAAGACAACACCCAACCCAGTAGAAAAGGAGTGCGTCAAGGCTGTATCTTGTCACCCTGCTTAGTTAACTTCTATGCAGAGTACATCATGAGAAACGCTGGGCCGGTCGAAGCACAAGTTGGAATCAAGATTGCCAGGAGAAATATCGATAACCTCAGATATATAGACGACACCACCCTTATGGCAGAAAGTGAAGAGGAATTAAAGAGCCTCTTAATGAAAGTGAAAGAGAAGAGAGAAAAAGTTGGCTTAAAGCTCAACATTCACAAAACTAAGATCATGGCATCTGGTCCCATCACTTCATGGCAAATAGATGGGGAAACAGTGTCAGACTTTATTTTTTGGGGCTACAAAATTTCTGCAGATGGTGACTGCAGCCATGAAATTAAAAGATGCTTGCTCCTTGGAAGAAAAGCTATGACCAACCTAGATAGCATATTAAAAAGCAGAGACATTACTTTGCCAACAAAGGTCCCTCTAGTCAAGGCTTCGGTTTTTCCAGTAGTCAGGTATGAATGTGAGAGTTGGACTCTAAAGAAAGCTGAGCACCAAAGAACTGATGCTTTTGAACCCCAACTGATGTTGGAGAAGACTCTTGAGAGTCCCTTGGACAGCAAGGAGATGCAACCAGTCCATCCTAAAGGAAATCAGTCCTGAATATTCATTGGAAGGACTGATGTTGAAGCTGAAACTCCAATACTTTGGCCACCTGATGCGAAGAGCTGACTCATTTGAAAAGATCCTGATGCTGGGAAAGACTGAGGGTGGGAGGAGAAGCAGATGACAGATGATGAGATGGTTGGATGGCATCGCTGACTCGATGGACATGAGTTTGAGTGAACTCCAGGAGTTGGTGATGGACGGGGAGGCCTGGCGTGCTGCAGTCCATGGGGTCACAAAGAGTCGGACACGACTGAGCGACTCAACTGAACTGAACTGAACTGAATCCAGCAGAGCTCGTCTTAACTGGGTTACATCTGCAAAGACTGTAGGGGGCTCTGCTGATGACTCAGACGGTAAAGAATTTGCTGCCAATGCAAGAGATCCAGGTTCAATTCCTAGGTCGGGAAGATCCCCTGGAGGAGGAAATGGCAACACACTCCAGTATTCCTGCCTGGAGAATTCTATGGACAGAGGAGCCTGGCAGGCCACAGTTCATGGGGTCACAAAGAGTCAGACACAACTGAGCAATTACCACTGTGAAGACTGTTTCCAAACAGATTGCCTTTCACAGATTCCAGGCTGAAAAACAAAGGGCAGAAGTTGATCCACCAGGGCCTTCTTTACAGCTTTAAAAAAGATCAAGCCCCGTGGTGCCAGGGG
The DNA here is from genome assembly GCF_014754425.2 of Oryx dammah. Taxonomy (NCBI): domain Eukaryota; kingdom Metazoa; phylum Chordata; class Mammalia; order Artiodactyla; family Bovidae; genus Oryx; species Oryx dammah. Next base: position 116,184,367 of record NW_024070187.1, on the reverse strand, counting down.
GATGCCTGCCCTACTTCTCTGCCCCTGAAGCTCTCCTGTGACCCCTCAACCCGCCCCATGGAGGCGGAATGCCACTTGGTTGCAGTCATAGCCACAGGTCCTTTTCTGATTGAGTTAAGCGAAGCTATTAAAATTCTATAAGCTTGAAGGATTCCATCTCTTCTGCCCTCTGCCCCTGGATCCATGTAGGTAACGGCCTGGGTGAGTGTGGGCTGCTCCCAGCTCTGGCCAGGGAGGCAGGCAGTGTTGGCAAGGCCACCTGGCAGCACCCGAAGTCACGCCTTCTCTGGAGGGCTGGCAGCAAAGGTGACGCTCCCTCCATCCGAGCTCTCTGCTGTTCCAGGACTGGGGTGGAGAACAGACAGCGTTTCGATCAGTTCAGTTCAGTTACTCAGTCGTGTCCGACTCTGTGACCCCATGGACTGCAGCAGGCCAGGATTCCCTGTCCCTTCCAGAGCTTACTTAAACTCATGTCCATAGAGTTGGTGATGCCATCCAACCATCTCATCCTCTGTTATCCCCTTCTCTTCCTGCCCTCAATCTTTCCCAGCATCAGGGTCTTTTCAAAGAGTCAGTTCTTCACATCAGGTAGTCAAAGTATTGGAGTTTCAGCTTCAGCATCGGTCCTTCCAGTGAATATTCAGGACTGATTTCCTTAAGGATGGACAGGTTGGATCTCCTTGCTGTCCAAGGGACTCTCAAGAGTCTTCTCCAACACCACAGTTTAGAAGCATCAATTCTTCGGCACTCAGCTTTCTTTATGGTCCAACTCTCACATCCATACATGACTACTGGAAAAACCATAGCCTTGACTTGACGGACCTTTGTTGGCAAAGTAATGTTTCTGCTTTTTAATATGCTGTTTAGGTTGGTCATAGCTCTTCTTCCAAGGGGCAGGCGTCTTTTAATTTCATGGCTGCAGTCACCGTCTGCAGCATAACCTCCCCTCACAACCCAAACAGAAACATCCTGAGTCCATGAGCAGGAGGCTACGTAAGGAAGTCAGGGAAGCTCCACAGAACGGAACTCTGTGCAGCCCTAAAAGGTGATGGCAGAGCCGTGCCCTGGGTCTGGGTGCAGAGCCGCTGCCTTGGACGTGAGTGCAGAAGAGGCAGTCTGCAGGGAGTGGCATCGCCAGCAAGGGCAAAGCTCCTGCCCAGCACGGCTCTATGGGCCCACCAGCCCCTCCAGGGAGGCGGCGGCATGACTCGGCGTCACTGGCTCCCCAGCGACGTCACTTCTCACCTGCTCAGTGTCAGCTGAAGAGCTGCCTCCTGCTCGGTGCTGACCCATGGGAACACTGCCTCAGACCCCACTGTGGCCCCGGGGTTGTTCCCCAGGCGCTGCCTCCGGTCCACCTCAGCCCCCCAACCCCGACCACCTGCCTGGCACTGGGGGCGGGCACAGTCCCCCTTGGCTGCTTCCCCTGCCACTTCTTCCACCCTGGTGGGCAGGAGGCCACCCGGGTTTCTGAGTGACCACCCCTGCAGGCTGGGGCGCCCAGGCCCCGCGGGGAAGGGAGGTTGGAGGGAAAGCCACGACCGTGTCCCCCTTCCTCTCCTCCCTCCTTCCTCGGCTGTGCCAGGGCCCGTGGGCCGAGTGGTTGGACCTGCCGCCCGGCTAGCTGAGTCTCTGGCTCCTGGTGAACCAGGGTGTGCTCTCTGCCCAGCACGCTGTCCCGGGACTGCGTCTCTCCTGTGAGCCGTTTGCCCCGGGCTCTCCTCAGCAAATCAGCCACATGGGACAGGACCAGATGCCCCAAACTTTGGTGGCCGAAACAGCTTCATGTCTCATGGTCTGTGGGTCAGTCGTTTGGGCTGGGCTGAGCCGGGGACTTCTGCCAGTCTTGTCTGCGGGCACACTGCAGCCATGGTCAGCTGGCAGGTGACTGAGGCTGGAAGGCCAGCCCTTGGCCCACCCGGAGACTCAGCCACTCCATGAGCACCACCACTGCCCCTGCCACTGGGGGTGGGCTCACAGGGCGCCGCAGTCATCCTTAGTCTCCCTGGGGGCTCAGCAGACTCTGCAGGGCGGGGCCCGGGGTGTCCTGACCGCCTTCGGAGGAAGCACACCCTGCCTCCTGCTGCTGTGCCTGCCCTCTGCGTACCACGCAGCTCATGCTGCTGCCCTCCAGCCCCACCCCTGGAAGGGGGTAGATCCCCACTCCACGCTGCAGGCTCCAGAGCATCAAGACCCGAGTCTATGCTACTCTGAAGATTATGGCAGCATAGAGGGAAGAGGTTCCAGCTTCTGACACCACTGCCCAGACCAGCACAGACTCAGAGGGGCTCCCTCACCCTGCCCACTCCTCCAGCTCCGCACCCGCTCCCTCCAGGCCCCCGAGGGTGACCTCTGTTCTCTCCGTGTCCCTGCCTCCCCTGCCCCACGAGCTGTCTCTGTGCATGACAGCTGAGCCACGCAGCTCCTGGTTCCATTTCTCACCCCAAGCACCACAGCAAGAGGCTTGGTGACCAGAGTCTGCCCTGGTGTCAGGCAGTGGGTGGGGGCAGGGGTGCATGCCCACCCCAGCCTGGGTCCAAGCCCCTGACGCTTCCCTCTGCCCCCCACATCACCACCTCCCCCTCATCCCTCCAGTGACACACCTTGTAGAAGGACAAGGCCCTCTGTTTTCTGCACCACAGAGCAAATGATATTTCTGAACATGAACTCCGATTTCCTCACCCTTTCCATCCTCTTGCCTGGTTCATTTTAATTTCAGGGCACTTGCTCCTAACGAAATTGCATCCTCTTCACAGTTTGGGACAAGGACCTAGAACTCTCTCCATGCAGTAGCTATCCAGATACACCTTGTCAACAGCTCCCCAGGCGGACTTGCTGATAAAATCCCACCCTATGACGAGGTAAAGCTAGCAGGAACCTGGTGGAGCAGCAATCCCACAACTCCTCAGACCCCTTCCAAGCTCACCTGTGGAGAAGCTACCTGCTGTGCCTGATGGACCCTCGAACCCCAAGAAAACAGAAGCTCACGTCATCCAGTCCCATCACTTCATGGAAAATAGATGGGAAAAGGGGAAACAGTGAGGGGCTTTATTTTCTGGGCTCCAAAATCCCTGCAGATGGTGGCTGCAGCCATGAAATTAAAAGACACTTGCTCCTTGGAAGAAAAACCATGACCAACCTAGACAGCATATTAAAAAGCAGAGACATCACTTTGCCGACAAAGGTCTACCTAGTCAAAGCTATGGTTTTCCAGGAATCATGTATGGATGTGAGAGCTGGACCATAAAGGAGGCTGAGCACCAAAGAACTGATGCTTTTGCACTGTGGTGTTGGGGAAGACTCTTGAGAGTCCCTTAGACAACAAGGAGATCCAACCAGTCCATCCTAAAGGAAATCAGTCCTGAGTATTCACTGAAAGAACTGATGTTGAAGCTGAAACTTTGGCCATCTGATATGAAGAGCCGACTCACTGGAAAAGACCCTGATGCCCAGGAAAGACTGAGGGCAGGAGGAGAAGGGCACGACAGAAGATGAGATAGTTGGATGGCATCACTGACTCCATGGACATGAGTTTGAGCAAGCTCCCGGAGATGGTGAAGGGCAGGGAAGCCTGGCGTGCTGCAGCCCATGGGGTCACCGAGTCGGACACGACTGAGCGCCTGAACAGCAGCATGTGTGCACCGCACAGGAGCCTCTCACAGGAGCACCCCACAGGAGCCTCGCAGACACATCTCTCTACACACCTTAAAGGCACCCCTGAATGGAACATCTAATTGCATCGAGTCCACCCCTGGGGCTGCTCAAGAGCCTGGGACCCACCAGTGGGTGCGTTGAGAAGTGAGGGGGGAGAAGCCCCCCTGCAGGTGAGGTGGCCAGGCGCTTACACCATGTGCCCAGGGCTCCTCAGAGCACTAATGCCTCAGTTCCCATACCTTCGAGCACTTCAGGGGGCAGCAAAACCCACCAGCAAGTCACTGTGGGCCCCCTTCACGCCCACCCACTGCCACCAGAGGTCTCGCATGGGTGGTCTGCCCTGAGGACTTGCTGAGACCCTCCATCAGCGGTGCTCCGAGCCCAGTGCCAGGCCCTCTGCCCTGACACAGGGGAGAATCACTCCTTTCCTCAGCCCTGCGGAGGCAGAGAGAGGAAAAGCAGAAACAGGGAAGGTGGCCCCCGACAGGGTGAGCGCAGGGCCTGGGAAACACACCCCCAGAAATCCAGCTCCTCTCGGCCGTTTGGCTGGATGGCCACCTCGTCGTGGGCACAGCCCTCACGTCCAGCGTGGGCTGGACTCCAGCTCATGGTGGGAGGGGCTCTGGAAGCTTCCCAGGGCTGGATTTAGAGCGAGGTGACCCTCAGCCTGGGCCCCAGTCCGAGCTCTGCAGCTCCGGCCCACAGCACCTGTGCCCCTGCCCCACGTCTTGCTGCCCCCCGGCTGCAGACACGCTCCCAAATCTGGGAGAGCGGGGCCCTCAGTGCAGCCCTGAAAGGCCTCTGCTGCGTGAAGAAGCCGAGCCAGGACAGAGCAGCTCCAGGCCAGCGCCCTAAGCTCGGCCAGCTGGGCCTTTGTGGCTGATGCAGCTGCCGGGCACCCGCCCAGGACCCACACAGAAGGCCCCCCCGAAAGGAGACTGGTGCTGAGCAAGCCGGTGCAGCCGCGGAGGTAAGAAGCCGG
>NW_024070187.1:116140824-116179721 GCF_014754425.2 Oryx dammah | reverse complement strand
GCAGCCGCGGAGGTAAGAAGCCGGTGCAGCCGCGGAGGCGCTGGCATCACACTCCCACACGCATGTGCACAGATGGACGCCCACATGCGTGTCGCGTCCACACATTTCCAGCAGCTCAGTGCACACAGCCCTGCCTCCGGGTTATGAGCGTGACGACGACATAGACGCGGCATGATGAGAAAGACAGGGAAGCGGGGCCCTTCTCCTCCGCCTCAGTGACTCGGTCTCCAGCTAAACCTCTCCGCTTCCGCCTCTGGCCAGGGTGCTCAGCACCCCTCTTGCTGCTGCAGAAGGCGAGCCCAGAACACCAGCCCCCCGACCTTGCTGAGTGATGTGCACACTGGTGGGCAGAGCTCCTACCCTTAACCGTGCTGCGGTCCCCGAGCACACACGCACACTCGCATGCACGCATCCTCATGCACACCCAACATATGCGCTCGCATGCACACAGCCGCACACGGTTTCTCGTGTGAAGGGAACTCCTGCTCCTGGAGAGTCAGGCAGACCTGGGGTGAGTCCTCCAGCTGTGACCCAAGCTTTTCACCTCATCTCGGCTCACAGGGAGGTTGGGATCGGACCTCGAGGAGGGATGGTGGCACGGTGCTCAGCCAGAGGCCCCCGCTGCTGTCTGGGCCCACGGGTACCTGTGTGAAGCCCAGACACTCAGCCGTGATCTCGTCCATAACACCAGGTAGTGCTGGCAGGGCCACCCTAGGCTCTGTGTGAGCAGAGGGCCTGGCAGCCTGAGTGAGGGTCCCAGCAAGTTGGGGCTGGGCCGAGAAGAGAGGAGTGTGGTGGGCACTCGTGGAGACCACTCCTAACTAGGGATGCGGGTTCTTGACAAAGAATAGACCCCTGCTCTGTGCGAAGCGAAGGGGAGGCGGTGCAGAGCCCCTCCTGGGACCCCGCCTCCACCCTTCCTCCCCTCTCCCCACTTCCCTCCCCAGGGTGGGCAGCACACTCAGGGGTCCACCCCCACCCCCACCCCCACCCCGAGCAGAGCTCTGCCCCGCCGCCCAGCACGCCTGAGCCTGGGTCTGGGGGCCCAGGAGACCCGGGGCTGCTGCTGGGCCTTCCCTGATCCTTGGGTGGCCCCTCATGGCATTTGTGCCATCACCTCACCCTGGGGGGTGGGTGGGAGGGCCTGCCACCATGCCAGGACCTCTGCCACAGGCAGAAGGCCCTGAGCTATTACCAAGCAGCCCCCAGCCCAGGGGGTCTGTTCCCAGGAAGCAGGCGGTCTGGGCCCCACGGGGAGGGAGGGCAGGCGTGGGCGGGTCAGCTGGTGTGGTAATCATCACTAAGACAGGCTTTGCTGATGCCAGTGTTTGTTGGAGGGCCCTGTGCGCAGGGGCGGGTGCTGCTCTCGGACGGGCGGCCGGACACCATGAGCCTCAGTGAGGGGCAGGTGCACAGTTTCCTGGACCAGAACCCCGGCTTCGCGGACCAGTACTTTGGGAGGAAGCTGAGCCCGGAGGAGGTGGCCAGAGCCTGCGAGGCCGGGTGCCCCGAGGGCTGCAGCAGCTTCCGCGAGCTGTGCCAGGTGGAGGAGGGCGCGGCGCTGTTCCAGCTGGTGCAGGACATGCAGGAGAGCGTGAACATGGAGCGCGTGCTCTTCAAGATCCTGCGGCGCCTCGGCTCCATCCTGCGCGCCGACCGCTGCAGCCTCTTCATGTACCGCCAGCGCAACGGCGTGGCCGAGCTCGCCACCCGCCTCTTCAGCGTGCAGCCCGACAGCGTCCTGGAGGACTGCCTGGTGCCTCCCGACTCCGAGATCGTCTTCCCGCTGGACATCGGGGTCGTGGGCCACGTGGCACAGACCAAGAAGATGGTGAACGTCCAGGATGTGACGGAGGTGGGGTCTGCAGGCCCCGGGAGTGCTCAGGTTTTAGGGGGCAGCGAGCGGAGCAGAGCCAGCTCAGAGCTTGCCGGGGGGGGGGGGGGGGCGCCTGAGGCGGCAGGCAGGACTCCTGCTGCCCCTTGAGGCACAACTCCCGGGGCGGGGTTCGGGCAGGAAGAGCTCTGGGCAGGGACCGGTGAGGAGGCCCAGAAAGGCAGGGCCGCTGGACCCCAGAGCCCTGAGCTCACAGCCTCGTCAGAGACCGCACCACCTGCCAGGGTGGGCGAGCTTGGGGGTTCAGAAGTTGGTCCAGGTTCCCTGCTGGCCTAGTGGTTAGAACCCTGCGCTTTCTCTGCCGTGGCCTGGGATTCAGTCCCTGGTTGGGGAGGAGATCCAAAAGTGTCCCGGCTAGAAAAAAAGATTAAAACAAAAAAACAAAAAGTAAAGAAGCTGGCCCAGGGCGCCCAGGGACCGAGGGGCGGGACTGGGGTCGACACCTGCAGGCCGCGTGGGTAGGGGCCAAAGATGGGCACAGGCAAGGCTGGCCGCCTCTTCCGTCCTCCCCACCCTTGGGAGGGTCACAGGTCTCGCCTGGGAGCGGCTCCGCCCCCTTCCCTGCTGCAATGGGTCCAGAGGGAGGCACCTACAGGGACAGGCGGCTGCCACAGCAGCCGCAACCCCTCGTCCCTCGAGACAAAAACATACTTGTGGACAGACCCCCAGGCCCCTGACTCCGGACTGCAATCCTCTTAAACTTATCTCCTCAAACAAGCCTTGGTCCAGCGACCTGAATATGCTAATCTCTGGGATTAGCTTCATCTTCACTTCCTTTTTAGGAAATGGGTCACCCAAGAATCAGAGGGTCCAGAGCGTAAATTACCAGGAAAACATCCTGCAGGAATTGGGGGGCTGCACCAAGCACCCCCCAGTCCCTCCCTCCCCCTCCCCCCCCTTCATCCCGCCCCCCCCCCCTGTGAGCCCCCACCCCCCCCCCCACCAACCCAAACCTGTGCTGTTGGTTCTGAAGTTCTGGTCCAGGGGGCCGGAGGGGGTGCCACCAAGCGGCCGCTGAGAACCGAGGGCTTGTGGGGAGACAGCGGGCGGAGGTCGAACGCGGGGGAGAGTGGTGGTGCCTGGCAATGCCAGGGTCTCTGAACCCGCGTCACTGAGGCATCTAGACTGTCGTGGGGGGGGCAGTTGCTGTGCAGGAAAACTCCCAGGAGGCGGGATGGCCTGGCCGAGGGAGGAGGGCAGGACTGGGCAAGCCCCGCAGAGTGCAGGTGGACCAGGAGGCAGGCGGGCCCGGGCCTGGGCAGTAGGCACAGAGCTGGGGGCACTTTAAAGAAGCCACAGGGCTTGGCTGGGTCTGAGGGATGGGGAGACCAGGCCCAGATTCCCTCTCTGGGGTGGTGTGTGGATGCCGACCCTTGGAAAGGGGACAGGCGGGCAGGTGTTTCTGGGCATGCAGTCCAGGTTGCAAGGGGCAACTGGACCAGGACAAAGCTCAGATGAGCTGTTTTCTTCAACTGGCCCCTGACCATGAAGAGGCCCTGAAGAGCAGCTCCGAGACTGGGGTCTCATCGTGGGGGCAAGAAACCCTGTGGAGCAGGGGCCCAGGAGGCCCACGGGGCAGACAGGTCCCGAGCGCAGGAGAGGGCTCAGGGCGGCTGAGGGCAGGAGGAGACTGCAGCCTGCACCAGGAGGAGCTCGGGGACGTGTGGACTAGACAGACTCAAGAGGCGTCTGGGAGGCCAGCTAGCCAGACCGCAGCGGATGCGGAGGCGCTAGGCCTGCCCACAGCCGAGCTCTGCAGTCTGCAGTTCGAGAGCTGAGGGTCGTCGGCTCTGAGAAGGGGTGATAAGGACTGAGCCTGAACCCGAAGCTCAGCCCCGTTGGCTGTGTCTGCATGTGCTTCCCAGGCTCCTGATGCCCAGGGCGTGGCCCCCTGGGTCTTAGCACTGGCCTGGGCAGCTTAGCTGTGACCCCCAGGGACAAGGGGGACCAGGACTCCGGGGTCCACAGAGCGATGGCCTCTCCCTTCTCTCCTCTCGTCTCGTAGTGCCCCCACTTCAGCTCCTTTGCGGATGAGCTGACCGACTATGTGACCAGGAACATCCTGGCCACACCCATCATGAACGGCAAAGATGTCGTGGCCGTGATCATGGCTGTGAACAAGCTGGATGGCCCGTGTTTCACAAGTGAAGATGAAGACGTGAGTGTCAGGGACCCTCCGGGCGTGCACCCTTGTGCCTGGGGCCGGCATCTGCGCGGCCGCTCTCCTCGCGTGGCCCCGGGGGCTCACCTGCCGCAAGTCAGCCCACGGGCGAGGTCGATGCAGCGTGTGTGGTCCCCACTCTCAGCCGCTGGGCGTCTCCTCCGCAAGCACACACCTGGGCGTGCGTCCGAAAGCTGGGGTTTCTAACTGCTGCTGTCACAACCTCTGTTCCAGGTTTTCCTGAAATATCTGAACTTCGGGACATTAAACCTGAAGATCTACCACTTGAGCTACCTGCACAACTGCGAGACTCGCCGCGGCCAGGTACCCTCACGCGCCAGCCAGCTCCTCGCCCACCCTCCAGGGTGACTGCTTGTGCCAGCCGTCTCTCAGGACAGAGGCACGTGGTGCCATGGGCACCTGCGTACCTTGAGGGAGAGGGCCCAGGGATTTGTGCTTGTGGGTCAGAGCTGTGAGTGTGCGGAGCTGAGGGCAGGGAAGCCAGGATCCTGTGGGAGGCCGGGGGCCTGGCCCTCGGGCCCAGGGCTGTGACCACCTGCAAACCTGGTGTCACCACTGGGCCTTAGAAGCCGCCTCCAGCCTTCTCTAGAAGGAGCAGGGGCGGATCGTGAAGGTACAGCAGGGTCAGAGAGTCCCGGCACTCATTAGCTACGCCTGTAGGTGGACTCTGCCCCGGCCACACAGTAGAGAAATTGCCTCCAGGACTGGAGTCTGCTTTGTCCCTGAGTGAGGAGGCCTCGGGGCCTCAGTGGGGTCCGGTCCACCTTCGTCCGTGCAGAGGGGAAGGTGGGGGGATGCTTGGGGGAGGGAGGGGGGTGAGGGGGGTGCCGGAGGCCAGCAGCGCTGGACTGCAGTGTGGGGCTGGGAGCAAGGCTGGGCGTGGGGCCGGCAGAGCCCACCGAGAGCTGCAAAGTGCTCTTAGAAGAGCCGCTGGGTGGACGGGGGCTCCACGCTGTGGGGACGGGGCCGCACCAGAGATCATGATGCCTATTTCCTTCTTTGTGTTATCATTTGTCCATTAGTCTGGACACAGGGCTATTCTGTATGCTTTAAGGTGTAACCCAGCATGACTAGACTGCTTATATCGTTCAGCTCATTTTCTCAGTGGCTCCTGTGCCCTCTGCCATGCCCACCAACCCCATCACTCTGGGTGGCTTTTGTTCAGTTGGTGGGCAGGTGGGTGGGTTTTTCGTTTCAGGCTTCTGTGCGTCCTTAACGCTTCCCACGTAACTTCCTTACTCTCGAGCACCCTTACTCTCTACAAAACGCTCCTGTCTCCGTTGTATCTTCCTGCCCAGTCCTGGAATTGCCCATTCCTCAAGGGGACTGGCTCCTTTTGTTGGAGATAGAAACAACATCCAGAGCAGCAGGTGTGACCTTGGCGTGGCTTCCAGGCCCTCAGTCGGCAGAGCACAGAGGCGTGGGTGCGTGCGCACCGTGGAGCCGGTTTCTGCAGGTCGCCACCTGCGTCTCCACCGTTAGGCCTGCACTCCTGCTGATGTCTCCCGGTGCCCCTCGCGTGTCTTTCGGGCCCCTCCCCCGGCTCCCGGCTCTGCTCTTGGCTTGAGCTGTCCAATCTCCGCGCGCGTGTGCGGCAGGCTCACAGCTGTAACCTGGGGCCCACGGGAGGCAAGTCCATCACCAGAGCCCAGAGCGTGTGCATCCTTCTGTCTTTGCTCTTGCAGACGCCATCATTTCCAGAATGCTGAGGGCAGTGCCTCTCCCTGCCCTTCTGTGAGGCGCTCTCTTGCATTCCCTTGTCACAGTCTGCATTCTCTCCTGGAACCCTCCAATCTACTAAATGATTTTTTATTTGCAAACATTACGGTTCATTCTTTGTGCTGTAGCTTTTTACGGATCTCGACAAGTGCATCGTGGCGTCTATCTACCGTTACAGCGTCATAAAGAAGCATCTCTCCACCCCAAACACCCCCACCTCCACCAAAGCCCCGACAACCGGTATTGTCACTGTCTCCGTGGTTTTGGCTTTTGCTGACTGTCGTCTACTTGGAACCATGCAGTATGGAGGGTTTCGGGACTGGCTTCCTTCACTTAATAATACGCATTTAGGATTCCTGCATGTCTTTTCTTTTCACTGTTGAATAATGTACCGAAGACTGGACGCGTTGCAGTTTATTTATCGATTCACCCATGGAAGGACATCTTGACTGCTTCCAGTTTGGGGCAATCATGAATAAAACTGCTATAAACACTTGTAGCAGGTTTCTGTGTGGGCGTGAGTTTCCAGTTCGATTGAGTAAATACCAAAGCATGTGGTTGCTGGATAATATGGCACATAATTGTGTTTGGCTTTGTGAGACGCTGTCCCAGAGTGGCTGTCCTGTCTCACATCCTCACCAACAGCGAGCGAGAGCCCCTGTCTGCGTCTCTGCCAGTGTTTTAGACTTCGGTCATTCTTGCTGCTGCTTTAATTCACACCTCTAATGACAAGTGACTTTGGACAGCTTTTCATATACTTACTTGTCAGCTGTATTTCCTGCTCTTTGATGAGGTGTCTGTTCAGATCTTTTGCTTTGCCCATTTGAAATCAGATCTTTTGCCCATTTGAAATCATATTTTTTTTTTCTTATTGTTTAGTTTCAAGAGTTTTTTGTAACATTGGGTTTTAGGTCCTTTATCAGATATGTATTTTGCAAATATTTTCTCCAGTGGTATAGCTTGTCTTTTCATTCTCTTACCAGTATATTTGGAAAAAAAGTTTCATATTCTCTTTTTTTAAATTGAAGTAGAGTTGATTTACAATGTTGTGTTAATTTCTGCTATATAACCAAGTGATTCGGTTATATATATGTGTGCATTCTTTTTCAAATACTCTTTCCCATTATAGTTTATCATAGGCTATTGACTATAGTTCCTTCTGCTTTACAGAAAGACCTCGCTGTTTATCCAGGCCACATATAGTGACTTACATCTGCTAACCCCACTCCCCCACTCCACCCCTCTGCAACCCCCTTCTCCTTGGTAACCACTGTCCATGAGTCTGAAAACATGTTTTTAATTTTAATAAATTTAATATAAACTGATATATTAAGTATAATATATCTGATAAAATATTAATATTAATCACAATGTTTACTTAAATATAATGCTGACTATACTATCATTAATTGTGTTAGTAAACGTAATATACTAAATAAAGTCACTAGGATGGACTGTGGTTGAGTGTCACATCTTAAAACTCCTCAGCAAACCCAGAGGCATCTAGATTTTGTCCTAGGTCACCTTCTAGCAGTTCTATACTTTGCATTTTACACTTAGGTCTACGAGTTAATCTCCAGAAAGGCGTAAGGTTTGTGTCTACATACAGTTTTTTGCATATGACATCCAACTGTTCCAGCAGCAGTCGGCGAGAAGGCCAGCCTTTTGCCGCTGGCTCTCTTTGCCTCTCTGTCAGGCTGCAGTTGGCTGATTCGTCTGCATCCATTTCTGGGCTTTCTCTTCAGTTCCACTGATCCATGCTCCTCTTTTTCAGCAATGCCATGCTGTACTGACCACTATAGCTTCACAGTCTTGAAGATGGGAACAGCAACCCTCTAACTTTGTTTTTCCTGCAGTATTGTACTGGCTATTTTGTGGGGTTTGCCTTTCCATATAGATTTTAAAATCAGTCTGTCCATATGCACAAAATAGCTCACTGACATTTTAACTGGTTTTGGATTAGATCTGCACATTAGGTTGAGAAGAAGCGGCGTCTTAACAATAAGGGGTTTCCAGTTCATGAATCGAGAATGTCTCTTTATTTAGATTGTCCTTGATTTCTTCCAAGTTTTGTCAGTTTTGCATATGGATTCAGTACATATTGAGTTACTTTGTATCTAAGTATTTAATTTAATGCTGATGTAAGTGGTATTGTGTTTTTAATTTCCAGTGCCAGCTGTTCACTGCTCATATAAAGGGAAGCAACCGACTTTCATTACATGTCGACTTTGTTATCTTATAACCTTAAGACAATAATTAGTTCCAGGAATTTTTAAAAATTGGTCCCTTGGTATTTTCCCATGAATGATCATGTCATCTGCAAGCCAAGAGAGTCTTGTTCCTTCCTCCCCCATCTCTCTCGTTGCTCTTTCTCTCTGTCTCAGCACACCTGCTAGGACTTTCAGTACGACGCTGCCGTGGGCGGGGACATGGCCATCCTGGCTTGCTCCTGATGTTAGGGAGAGAACCAGTTTCTCACCATCAGATATGACATTCGCTGAAGGGTTTCGGTAGAATTTTTTCCAGTTGACAAGTTTCCCCTCTATTTACACTTTGCTTAGAGATTTTATTCTGAATGAGGGTTGGCTTTTGTCGATACTTTTCTCCACCAGTTGATACGGTCATGTTAATGTTCTCCTCTCTTGCGCAATAATGTGGTGGGCTGCATTAACTGATTCTCAAATGCTGGGCCGGCTTTGCACACCTGGGAGGTACGCTGCCACTCAGCTGTGGAGCGTAATTATTTTCATGTGCTATTGAGTTGGTTTCGCTAATATTTTATTAAGAATTTTTTTACCTATGTTCATGAGAGATTTTGGCCTATAGTTTTCTTTCTTGTAATGTCTTTATCTGGTTTGGGTATTAAGGTAATGCTGGCCTCAAATAATAGGTTTAGAGGTTTTCCTTCTGCATCTATATTCAAGAAAAGATTGCTGTGAATTGGCATAATTTCACCCCTAAACGTTTTGTACAATTCACCAGTGAAACTGTCAGAGACTGGTGCTTTCTTTTGGAAGATTATTAGTTATTGATCCAATATCTTCAATACTTACAGGTCTATTCAGATTACTCTGTTCTCCTTGTGTTGGTAGTTTGTGTCTTTCGAAGCACTGAAACATTCATTTAATCTAGACGACTTACTCTAGATCATCAAATTTGGGGGCATACAGTTATTTTTAATATTTGTTACTTATTAGTCATTTCCTTCTGCTTGCTTTAGACTTAAAATAATCTTTTTTTCTAGTTTCCTAGGATTAAATTATTGATTTTAGACTGTTTTTCTTTTCTAATACATGCAATCAATGCCACAAATTTTACTCCAAGCCCTGCTTTCATGGTATCCCACAAACTTTGATAAGCTGTATTTTCATTTAGTTTAAAATCTTTAAAAATTTCTCTTGAGACTTCTTCTTCGATCCATGTATTAATTAGAAGTGTATTGTTTAATCTATTTTGGAATTTTCCAACTACCTTTCTGTTAATGATTTCTAGTTTATCGCCTGTAGGATGACAATGTGTTCTTATGATTTTTAATTCTCTTCAATGTGCTGAGACATGTTTTGTGGCCCAGAGTGCAGTTTATATTGGTGGCTGTCCCGTGTGACCTTGAGAGAAACGTGGGCTCTGCTCTTGTTGGATGAAGCTGTCTACAGACACTCACTGTGGCCGTTGCTGTTTAGTCCAACCATTTTCTCACTGAGTTTCTGCCTGCAGGATCTATCAATTAACTGAAAAAAGAGCACTGAAGTCTCCAGCTGTAATAGTGGACTTACCTATGTGTCTTGCAGCTCCACCAGCTTTTACCTTATGCAGGCTGATGCTCTGCTGTTAGGCATGTACACATTACGGAGCAACGTCTCCTTGGAGAAATGACCGCTTTATCAATATGTCGTGTCCCTCTTTACTCCGGATAATTTTCCTTCTGCTTTGTGTAAACTTAACATAGCCCCTCAGCTTTCTTTTGATTGGTGTTAGCATGGTACATATTTTTCCATTCTCTTACTTTTTTCCCAATTATTTTCCTTGTGATAAAATACACATAAAAAAATTACTGCCTCGATCGCATCTTGTTTGCTTGTTTTGTTTTGTTTTTTTGAATGACAATGGGTTACGTTATGTCTATTTCTCTACAGTCACGTTACTGGTTTTGGTAAGAGAGAGGATGCTCATAGTAATTTTATGCTCTTCTTGAATGTCTGGACTTAACGTGTAAAGACAGCATGGGGCCAATTTGTTACACTTTTTTTTGAATGTGTTGGGAAAGGGCCCCGCAGAGAGGAGCAGGGCTAGGGGACCAGGAGGGCTGCTCCGCCACGTGGCTCTCAGCCTCGGGTTCCATGGGGACGGGACTCGTTTCCAGGTCGTCTTTGGCCGATCGTTGTGAGGTCGCGTTCTTCCTGGTGGTGCATGCATTGCTCAGCCAAGACGAACGCCAGCAGGAAGGATTCTGAGAGGTGCTCAGACATGGTGTCTCTTTCTGACCTTTCCCAAACTCTTCTAGTTGGTGGCTTATTAGTTCTGTGTTCACTACCAGGACCTCCTGTCGTAAAATAACTCATGCACGTGGTGACTATGGTGCCCGGCCGGAGTGGGCGGCTTCAGTCAGTGCGCGTCCCTCAACAACTCCCCACTGAGAGACTTCATGCTCAAGACACTCTTTGGGAACTGGGGTGGAGGTCGCTCCCTTCTGTGACTCCTTCCTGCTGTGTGTAGGCGTAGGCCTGCCTAGCAGAGCAGAAACCTCTCTCTACCTGATCTAACTTGATGAGGCGTTCTGTATCTGTACACGGGTTTCTGTGTCTGAAATCTGTATCTGTATCTGAATTCTGTATGCTGTATCCTTGTCGTAACAGCAATTTAATCTGAAACTACTGGACCCTGTCAGAGATGAAACAGGGGACAAACAGGAGGCTTAACAGAATAGTCATCACCAGTCCCCAGAAAAGGGAGACAAAAAGTTGGGGGTGAGGGCTGCAGGGTGTGTGTGTGACTGTCTTAGTCATTTTTAATCTACAGTTCAGCGGCATTAAGTACATTCATATCGGGCGACCACCACCACCATCCGTCTTCAGAACTCCTTACAGATTCCCAAATTGGAACTCTACCCTCTTTAAACACCACCTCCCCAGATCCCCCATCCCAGCCCCTGGAAGCCACATTCTACCCTCTGTCTCCATGATTTTAGCTCATGTAAGTGGGACCCTACAGTATCTGTCTTTTTGTGACTGCCTTATCGCACCGAGCAGAATGTCCTCAAGGTTCATCCATGTCGGAGCATGCTCAGAGTTTTATTCCTTTTTAGGGCTAAATAGCATACCATTGTAGTATACCATTGTATGTATATACCACATTTTTGCTTCTCTGTTCATCTGTTGATGGACACTTTTGTTGCTCCAGGATTTTAGCTATTATGAATAATGCTGCTGTGAACATGGGTGCCCGGATATCTCTTTGAAATCCAGCTTTCGGTTCTTTTCAGTGTATGACCAGAGTGGAAATGTTGGATCATATGGTAATTCTGTATAATTTTTCTAAAAGCCTCCATATTGTTTTCCGAAGTGTCTGTGCCGTCTTACATTCCCACCACCAGTGCAAAAGGGCCCCAGTTTCTCCACTTCCTTGCCAGCACTCATTTCCTGGTTTGGTTTGAACAGCAGTCACCCTAACAGGTGTTAATTGTGATTGAAGTCCTGACTGGCACTCCCCTGATGATCACTGATATTGATCAGCTTTTCACGCTATGGGCCATTTGTATTTCCTCTCTGGAGAAATGTCTGTTCAAGTTCTTTGCCCATTTTTTAACCTGGTTGCTTTTGCTGTTGAATTTTAGTAGTTCTCCACATAATCTTTGTATTAATCTCTTACCAGATGTGTGATTTGCAAATATTTTCTCCCATTGTGGAGATATTTTCTCCCTCCCTTTTGACTCTGTTAATGGTGTCTTTCAATGCACAAAAGTTTTTAATTTTCAGGAAGTCCACTTTGTCTATTTTTTCTTTTGTTGTCAGTCATAACATTATATCTAAGCAATCAGATATAAGCAAGAAGACTCTTGAGAGTCCCTTGGACTGCAAGGATATCCAACCAGTCCATCCTAAAGGAGATCAGTCCTGGGTGTTCATTGGAAGGACTGATGTTGAAGCTGATACTTTGGCCACCTAATGTGAAGAGTTGACTTAATTGAAAAGACCCTGATGCTGGGAAAGATTGAGGGCAGGAGGAGAAGGGGACGACAGAGGATGAGATAGCTGGATGGCATCACCGACTCAATGGACATGGGTTTGGGTGGACTCTGGGAGCTGGTGATGGACAGGAGGCCTGGCGTGCTGCAGTTCATGGGGTCACAAAGAGTCAGACACGACTGAGCGACTGAACTGAAGCAGTCATTGCCAAATCCAACGTCAGGAAGCTTTTTTCCTGTATTTTCTCCTAAGTTCATCGTTTTAGATCTTACATTTAGGTCTTGATCTGTTTTGAGTTTATTTTTGCTTATCTTGTGAGGTAAGGGTCCAACTTCATCATTTTGCATGTGGATATCCAGTTTTCCTGGCACCATTTGTTGAAAAGACTACTCTTTCACAAGGAGATCCAATCAGTCCATTCTAAAGGAGATCAGCCCTGGGTGTTCTTTGGAAGGAATGATGCTAAAGCTGAAACTCCAGTACTTTGGCCACCTCATGCCAAGAGCTGACTCATTGGAAAAGACTCTGATGCTGGGAGGGATTGGGGGCAGGAGGAAAAGGGGACGACCCAGGATGAGATGGCTGGATGGCATCACCGACTTGATGGACATGAGTTTGGGTAAACTCTGGGCGTTGGTGATGGACAGGGAGGCCTGGCGTGCTGCGGTTCATGGGGTCACAAAGAGTTAGACACGACTGAGCGACTGAAGTGAACTGAACTCTTTCCCCATTGAATGGTCTTGGATTTTTTGTCAAAACTAATTTGACCATGTATGCCAGGGCTTATTTCTGGACTCTGTAAGCTGCTCCATTGGTCTATGTGGCTGTCTTTATGCCAGTTTCATGTTTTGATTAATGTAGGTTTGTACTATGTTTTGAAATCAGGTAATTTGAGTCCTCCAGCTTTAGTCTTTCTCAAGATTGTTTTAACTATTCAAGATCCCTTGAGCTGCTATATGAACTCCAGAATGTGTTTTTATACTTCTGCAAAAGCACCATTGAGATTTTGATAGGGATTACATTGAACTTTTAGGTTACTTTGGGTAGTACTGACATTGTAACAACATTGAGTCTTCTACTTCATAAGCAAAGAATGTCTTTCTAACTATTTGTGTCTTCTCTAATTTATTTCAGCAATATTTTCATTGTTATAATAATTCTAGTTCTGAGGTCCTTTCATTTTACCTGGAGGGCATTTCTTGCCGGGAAATTGTAGTGGTCATTTATTCCCTCAACTTTTGTTTTTCTGGAGATGTCTTAATTTCTCCCTCACTCTTAAAGGGCAGTTTTCCCAGATACAAGATTCTCGATTGACAGGTTGTTTTTTTTTAATTTTAGCACTTTGAATACACCAGGTTGGGCTTCCCTGCTGGCCCAGTTGGTAAAGAATCCGCCTGCAACATGGGAGAGCTGGGTTTGATGCCTGGATTGAGACAACCAGCTCAATCAGTAAAGAATCTGCCTGCAATGCAGGCTCGATTTCTGGGATGGGAAGATCCCCTGGAGAAGGAAATGGCAACCCACTCTAGTGGAGTGGAGCTGCCTGGAGAACCCCATGGACAGAGGAGACTGGCAGGCTACAGTCCACGGGGTTGCAAGAGTCGGACACGACTTAGCAACTAAAGCACCATACACCAGGTCACTGCCTTCTAGTCCCAAGTTGCAGCAAATTCTGTGCTGAAATGAGAGCAGATGAGAAATCTGCTGATAAACTTAGTGAGGATCCCGTGTGTGTGATGTGTCTCTTCTCCCACTGTTTTCAAGAGTCTCTCCATCTTTCGACAGCTTGATTATAGTCTGGGTGTCTTTGAATTCATCCCATTTGGTGTGTGTTGAACCTCTTGGATGGTAGTATTCAAGTATTTCATTAAATTCCAGCCCTTATTTCTTCCCATATGCTCACTGTGTGCTCCTCTGCCTTTGGTGAGGCCTAGCCGTCCCCCTGGGAGGGGTTCTGAGTGGCCTTCATCCTACCCTGGCTTTGAGGCTGCCTTTCTCTCAGCTTCCTCTCAGCCAGGCCCCTTAACCTAACTGCTGTGAGCACAGTTCCCCAGATTCTTATCTGCAGCTTCAAGCAGTGGCCTCAGGCCAAGATTCAAACCTGCCCCGCACAGCCCAGGTGTGGGCCTGGGAGGCAAGTCTGGGAGCGTCTTCTCCCAGGGGCTGTGTTCCTTCCAGGGCAGCTGGGTCTCAGGAGAAGCCAGGTTTCCGACTCTCTGCCTGCCATGTCTGAGCCCCGAGCCCTTGCTTTGGAGACCCTCACTTACCAGCTCTTCCTCCTCATACTGTCTCAGGGTCCCGCTCCTTCCGCCTCTCATCAGCCACCCCGACTCAGCTCAGTCAGAGCCACGCTCTGAAAACTTGGGCCCTATCACTGGGGTCCCTCAGGGCCTCTCCTGCAGCCCCTGCCCACCTCTTCCTACTCTACCATCCTGCCCCAGCCATGCTCCTCTCGGGCTTATGGACTTGCTGGTCCCTCTGCCAAGAACGCTGCCCTACACATCGCATGGCTCCTTTGTGGACAGGTCTCCCCCGACCTGAGCATCTCCTCACTCTAGCCCTGCATCCCCCCCACCTCCACCTGCTGGACCCCCTGCATTTGCTCATCTCCCTGTGACGAGCCATCTGGCTGCTTTGTTTATTTATGTTCTAGCCTGCACTCCCCGCATTAGAAAGTGAATCTAAGAGTCAGGGGTTTTTGTTTGTTCTATCGTCCAGTTATATCAGTCCTAAGGCAGGCAGTAAATATCATTCCAGCAAATGAATCCCTGACACTTAGGGAACACGACCATCCAGAGACCCAATGTTTCCAGCTCTTCAGACCACATTCATGTCCAGATGTGAGAGTTATAAAGGGGATTTCCAACAATGGGCGTTCATGTCTCAATTAAATACTTTGATTTCCACACAGATGTCGCCTAACCCCAGTAGAAAGCCACCTCTGAGACCTTACACTCTGAACAGCATTTTAAAGAACTCTATTACTTCACAGCTCTACCTCATAGCTCTCTTTGAAAAGACAAGACTGAAGTGAGCAAAGCCTGGCTCCCACACTGCCCGCGAGTCAGGCTGGTGCCCACTCCTTCCTCACGCTGTAGGGGAGCCCCGGGTGCAAATTAAAGCGCTTCTGTGCACAGGGCCTGCCCCTCCCTCGCTTGGATCTTAGCAACCCTCCAGGGTCCTAGGCCCCCTCCCCGGTCAAGAACCACCGTCAACCAGCCCTGGTCACTCTTCCCATGGACTCCGCCTCAGGGGCTCCCATCAACCCTTTTCGAAGGTGTCTTGGCCACTTTAGCCAGAGGCAAGAGAAACACCAAAGAAATCATAGACTTGGCCCTGGGCTGTTGCAGTTTCTCTCAGATGTGCTGCGTGAGGCCGACCGGCCAGCTGCAGCTGCGGTTCCCGCTGCCCATGTTGCAGCACCAGCACCGGGGATGAGAGGCCCCGGGGTACAGAACTTGGCTCCGCGCTGCCCGGGCCATGCTTTCATCCACAGCCCATTGGCTGTGTGCACTGCCGCTCCCAGGATGAGGTGGGAGGCGCCCCAATTCACAAGGCTACTTAAAGAGCACCCAGGCTCAAAGCTGCCTCGTATTCCTGATCTGTGAACACGTGGAAGTGTTTGGAAGTCAGGACAAGTGAGTGGAGGCGGCAAGGCGGGGCGGGCTCGCCCCCTGGGCAGTGCAGGCCGATCTCTGTCCCTGCAGCTCCCACTCTGATGCCGCTGGACACACGGCTGCGAGGAGTATTGCAGGGTGAGCCTTCCTTCCACTGTCAGAAGCCACAAGCATGCGGGCAACAGGCACCGGCAGAGAAACAGCGGGGAAACACGCGTCTCATAGTTATTATTCTTGCCTTAATGTAATTTCCTTTTTCTTTCTTTCCGTTCTTTGGCCATGTGGCTTGTGGGATCTTAGTTCCCTGACCAGGGATCAAACCCAAACCCTCAGCATTGACAGTACAGAGTCCCAACCACTGGACAGCTAGGGAATTCCCTAATTTTCTTAATTTTTAAGTTAACATTATTTAACTTGAATAATGGCTGTGTTTAACAACTGATTCCCAAAATTCTTTAAGATTCAAGAACTTGCCCCTAAATAAGGGCCTTAGGCGCTCAAGCTGCCCAGGGCCTCTGGGTCACCTTTCCCATCTGCCCCCCACCCTCCCAGCAGCCTGATATCCCCCCCATAGTATGAGCATAAGCTTAGGCCTCACAGGCCAGCCTCCCTACGTGAGGGGCAGTGCCGGCCTCTTCATTATCTGTCCCCAAATGCAAGTGGATGCCCCTCACTTCCAGGGTCACCAGGTGGCCCCTCCCAGACTTCTTCGTGGAGCGTAAAGAGGAGCACCTCTGATGAGTCTGTGAAGGGCTGCACCGCAGCTCCTGCCAACCACAGGCTCCTGGTCGCTCAGACAGAGAAGGGGTTCCAGCGGCACCGCCAAGACGGCGCAGTCTGCAGCAGTTGAGACAAGCAGTCTGAGGGCCCACAGAGCAGGCAGGGCAGGCTGGTCTGGGAAGAGCCACCCCAGGCAGGTGTGGGACAGGCACGGCATGAATGCGTTTAGACGAAGTTCTGGAACACTCCGCAGTCAGCGGGGCAGTTCCAGGAGGGACTGGGGTATCGGCTGGGGGCTGAGGACCTTCTCGGGCTCGAATGCTCTAAAACCTGGTGTGGCAGTGGCTACAGGTGCCCCTAAGATGCTCTCATCCCATCAGACGGCACCCCAGACTCAAGTCAGAGAGAAAAAGGGAGAAAGGGAAGGCAGAGGCCTGGGGTGGGCCTCACACCTGGCTTCAGACCACGGTGGACATGCTGCCTGATACGCTGAGCACCCATTTCCTTGGGGCCACGACAGAGCCTGCTTCAGGGCAGCGTCCAGTGTGGGGACTGGCCCTTGGTCCGGCTGCGGCACCGGAGGGCGAGGTGGACTTGGAGGGAGGTCTCCCCTAGAGCTGTGCTGGGACACCCACGTCCTTTCCTCCTCACTCCGCCCCACTCCTAGAGGACAGGTTTGGGGACTGAAGTACTCAGATGACTCAAAAATTAGGCTTGCAGCCCAAACCCCCCCACCCCCAAGCTCAGCTGTCCATAACACACCTGGGCACCCGACCGCCCAGCCCTCGACACCGGTGACATGGGGTCCGCTCTCGCCAGGACTGGTGCCAAGGAGCTCAGCAGGCCTCTGGGGGTAGAGGCACAGGTGACTGACGTGTACACATTCCTCTCAGATGCACACATTGTCACACAAGCTCACAAACGGGCAGGAAGGGAGCCAGGCAAAGAGGCTGGCTCCTCGCGATGGAGGAGGAGGGACCGGGCGCCAGGCCACCCTCCTTACAGGTCAGAAGGCGGGGAGGCGGGGAGTGTCTGTGAAGGGGTGGGGCCTAGAGGGTCGGGCCGGGGCCGGGGCTGAGGAGGTCCAGGGGAGGCTGACCCTGCACAGCAGCCGGCCCGGGTGGAGGCTGATGTCCCGGGCAGGGTCTGGCCAGGCCCTCCTAGAGCATGTCAGTGCGTTCTCACTCTCAACTTGCTTTGCAGAGGCCACAAAAGCGCCTGACGTCCAGAAAACAACAAATTCATGTTCTCAAGCCCCAGCTTCTCGCAGGCTAGTTACGGAGGGCTGGCGAGTCAGATCTCGTGGCAATTGATCTAAATTTTCATTCACTCACCACCACAGCCTGAGGCCAGCACCGAGGAGTGAGTGGCAGGGATATAGCCAAAGCCTGGAGAACTTACCTGCCGGGAAGCTTCCGGGGACCCTGAGGCAGGGAGCCGAGGCCCACATGCTGGATGAAACCTCGGGTGCTGGCACCCTGCAGAGACGCCGGGAGAGGCGCCGCTGTCCGCGTCCCGGGCTCCGTGTGCGCTTGCGGAAGTGCGTGTCTCGGGTGTGGCAGCCTTCACCCAGGTGCTGCTGTGCCGACTGGGGGGTGTGTCCCCCCCAGGTGCTGCTATGGTCGGCCAACAAGGTGTTTGAGGAGCTGACAGACATCGAGAGGCAGTTCCACAAGGCCTTCTACACGGTGCGGGCCTATCTGAACTGCGACCGCTACTCGGTGGGTCTCCTGGACATGACCAAGGAGAAGGTGAGGCCCCAGCGCCCACAGGCCCCTGGCCCGCCTCGTCCGGCTCTGCCGCTGAGTCGGTGCCCCGCTCCCTTCTCTTCTCTTCCAGGAATTCTTCGACGTGTGGCCCGTGCTGATGGGAGAGGCCCAGGCGTACTCAGGCCCCCGCACACCTGACGGCCGAGTGAGTCGCAGGCAGGGGGACAGGCCAGCCATGCACCCGGCTTCCTGGCCCAGCTCCACCATGGGGAGGGGTCGCCCCAGCTGAGCCGGGCAGCGGGGAAGGCTCGGGAGGCTGTGGTGAGGCGAGGACAGGGTGGAGGGCCGCCTGGCTCTCTGACCACTCCAGAGGGCAGGCCCCTGAGGACGTCTCCCCAGCGTCAGCCCCCTGCAGTGCTCTGGGGCCAAGGGCCAGGCCTGGTCCTGAGGAGGGCTGTCAGCCTGGCTTACTAACCAGCATCTGCTCTGGCTGAGCAGGCCTGCTGCCCTATCCTTAAATCGCTCTAGCATCTGCCCAAGCGGGGCCGCGTTGGGGTGCGAGTAGGGTAGGGACGTGCGCAGATACCTCAGCCACACGCTGCGCATCCGACCGGGGTCACACGTCAGAGCCGTGACGCAGTCTCCCCTCCTGTCAAGAGGGGGGACCACAGGCTGTCTCAGGGGCTCCAAGGGTTCTGTGTGCCAAGTACATCTCTGCACAAAGGCCTGCTGTGACCACAGCTTGTCCCAGTTATATGAGAGAGACAGGCGTGTGTGTGAGAGAGAAAGATAGACACACAGGCCTGGCTCAGCTGCACCCACTTGTGTGACGGATACAGGCCAGTGTGTGTGGGGGTGGGGAACGTGGCTGGAGGGAAGACAAACGTGTGTCCCAGGACAGTCAGTGATGGTCCACGCGTGTGCACAGTTCACGTGTGTGCCTGCGTGTCATTATGGGCTTATGTGGTGTGTCGAGTGTGTGGGTGTGGTGTGTCGAGTGTGTGGGTGTGGTGTGTGCGGTGGGGTTCCCATCGGGGAGCCCCTCATGCCTGCTGCGGTCTGCTTCTCAGGAAATCCACTTCTACAAAGTCATCGACTACATCCTCCACGGCAAGGAAGACATCAAGGTCATCCCGTAAGTGTCAGGGTTCTGAGAAGTGCTACCCAAGGGCCTGGGCTGGACGGGGCTGAGGGCCCGTCATGGCAGAGGGCACGGCCCCTGGCTCACCCCCACACCCTTTGATGCTCCCTGAGCCAGGGGGTGAGGCAGGACAGAGTGCGGAGGGAGACTGGCCCAACAGTCTGGGAGGCAATGCCTGGGGTCACGAGGAGGCCTGACATCCCACGAACATTGATGAGGACTCAAAGGTCAGCGGGGCTGTCCAGGTGGCCCTGTCAGCAGCGACTGGCCTTTGAGGCTCTTAGGGTCTCATCTTGGTTCACCCGGCCAGCCCGCAGGCAGAGTTTCCAGGGAGGCCCGACACTGCAGAGCCAGGGGGCGGGGGGTGGGACGGGAGGGACCCAGCCCAGCGGGCAGCAGGACCAACGGAGGTGAGGGCAGCCTGGAGAGAGCAGGGGGTGGCAGCTGGCCACTTCCAGCCCCACAGCTGCATGGCTGTACGAGCCCCAGAAGCCCGTCGGGACCCCACCCCGTGGGGCCCAAGCAGAGAGCAGGACCCAGAGCCAGGCCTGCCGGGGAGAAGCCTGTGGCTCCCAGGAAGAGGGGGCCTCTTCACGGGCAGAGAAGGAGGCACGACGCAGCTCAGGTGTCCCCAGAGCCAGCCCTGGCCTGCCCTCCTCTTCTTCAACTCTTTGCCAGCTTCCCACACCCACCCAGAGCCCGGGGAAGGGAATCGGCACACACACCCGAGCGCCTGCCCACCGCCCTCTGCTTCTTTCTCCACAGCTCACCCCCGGCCGACCACTGGGCCCTTGCCAGCGGCCTTCCAACCTACGTGGCGGAAAGTGGCTTTGTGAGTCCCGCAGCCCTTCCCACAGGCCTGTGTGCCCCAACTTCGCCTACACAGAAGCTCATCAGACTGGACAGTCTACTTTAGAATTACGCTCCGTACTTGGCTGCTTCTGGTGAAACTGTGTTTCTGATCCTTTTTCAGATCTGTAATATTATGAATGCCCCTGCCGATGAAATGTTCAAGTTTCAGGTATCTGTCTATTCATTAATGGAATGCGTACTGTACTTTAGGAAAAAAGATGTTGTGGTTCAGAAATGATGGACTGAATTCGTTTTTGCTGCTTAAGAAACCACCTCAGATCTCACAGGCTACCGGCAGCACAGCGTGTTCTGTGCACGCGGGTCTGCTGGCTGGGTGGCTGCGGCTGCACCTGGCCAGGATTCACGTCTGCTCCCTCTGGGGACGCACGACCCGGACAGGCTCTTTTCCAAAGGAGGCCCAGGTCACTGGAGCTGCGCTTTATCTTTCAGGGCCTCCTCCAGGAACTGGCCAGGGTCCATATTTCACTGGCCAACCATGAGCGGAATGTGAGCGGGGACCCACCACATCGTCCGTGGGGCCCGGGGAGCGCCAGGCCCCTTGTTTGGCAATTATTGGGAACTTAGCAGCCGAGCGTTCAGTCAAGCGCGGCGGGCGGGGGGAGCCTCCAAAGGCCGGAGCCGATGTGACTCCAGCGCTCGCACGGGGAGGCGTCCTGGTGGACGTCTTCCGCCTCTTCCAGGAAGAGGCCACCACCGGCTCGCGGGGAGCAGGGACCCAGCCTCTGCCCTTTGAGGGCAGAAGAAGCGAGGTTCATGTTCCCCGGGTGACAAGCAGGCCCAGGCCAGGGTCAGACCCAGGGCAGCGGTCAGCTCTGGACACCTCTCCCCCGCAGGAGGGGCCTCTGGACGACTCTGGGTGGATCGTCAAGAACGTCCTCTCCATGCCCATCGTCAACAAGAAGGAGGAGATCGTGGGGGTCGCGACATTTTACAACAGGAAGGACGGGAAGCCCTTCGATGAGCAGGATGAAGTCCTGATGGAGGTAAACCCCTGTCACAGGTGGGGTTCCAGAGGCGACCCCCGGGGGTGGGGGACCCAGGCCTGGGAGCCGGCCCCGGGGGCGCCGTGGGGGTGACTGCGCCTGCAGTCTCTCACACAGTTCCTGGGGTGGTCGGTGCTGAACACGGACACCTACGACAAGATGAACAAGCTGGAGAACCGCAAGGACATCGCCCAAGACATGGTCCTGTACCACGTGCGATGTGACAGAGAGGAAATCCAGCAGATCCTGGTACGCCCGTCGCTCCCACGGGGAGCGGGGGTGTGGCCTAGGTTTGAACACACTGCACCGCGGGGGGGGCTCCCCGCCCGGCCGCAGGCCCCTAGCAGTGACCCCGGCCGCTCTGTGTGAGGGCTCCACCATCACCGTCCAGGCAGAGCGCTTGGACCCGTGTGGAGGGAACAAGAGCCGGCCCGAGGCCACCGCCGCCATTTCTGAGGCCAGAGGCTCCGGCTGGGGCTCCCCGAGGGATCACCCAGTCCCACAGCCACGAGGGGTGCGGCTGACGCCATCGCGTCTCATAGCGCGTCTTCTCTCCCAGCCAACCAGAGAACGCCTCGGGAAGGAGCCTGCGGACTGCGAGGAGGACGAGCTGGGAAAAATCCTGGTCAGAGTCTGGCCCCGCCCAGCGGGGCCGAGGAGCCCTGAGCCAGGGGAGATGCCCCCCGCCAGGCGGCAGAGGGTGGTCCTGCGGCGCTTGTGCTGAATGCGCCCGCCCCTGCGATCGCGTGTGCCTGGGAACCCTTCCGCCCGCCTGCCCTTCCGCCCGCCTGCCCTTCCGCGCCCCCCGCCCTTCCGCGCCCCCCGCCCTTCCGCGCCCCTGCCCGTGTACCCTTCCGCCCGCCTGTCCGTATGCCCGCTTCGCAGGCCCGCCCCCCAGCCCCACCGTCCCTCCCACAGAAGGAAGTGCTGCCGGGGCCCGCCAAGTTCGACATCTATGAGTTCCACTTCTCGGACCTGGAGTGCACGGAGCTGGAGCTGGTCAAATGCGGCATCCAGATGTACTATGAGCTGGGTGTGGTTCGAAAGTTCCAGATCCCCCAGGAGGTAAGGGCTCATTTGTGATCCCGGGTCCCAGCTCTCCCAGGAGGTCAGAGAGAGATGGTCGGGATCCCAGTTCCCGCAGAAAGTCTGGGGGCAAGCCGTGTCCACACAGAATGGACAGTGCAGGCCGGCAAAATACACACGGCAAGTGTGTGGAGACTGTACGACTGGACGGACGGACGAAGAGTGTGACACACAGGCGCTGCAGGCCGTCTGAGCACACTCATCACGGGGCAGCAGCGGGGGTCTGGTGTCGGGAGCAGGGGCCCAGCAGAAGCAGCCCAGCGCCTGCGCAGAAAGCACACGTGCTCTCTAGGTGTGAGCACAGAGGGCCCCTCGGGGCTGGTCCCCGGGAGGAGCGACCACCTTCTCAGCTCCGCTGCTTCCCTGTGGCTCTCCGGCTTCTGCCTGCGTCCACCTTCAGGGAGCATCTGCTTCCCCAAGTCAAGTCAGAGAACATCTTACTTTATGGTCTAGACAAGCGCAGCAGTCTGGCATTTCCTAAGACGCTGCACAAAAAAAACTAAGGGAAAACACACACAAAAATACATTATAGAAAATACTAACAGAATACAAGAATTTCAAATACTTTCTGGCCCTAAAAACCGCTGTGGAAGCAGTGGTTGAGCCCGTGTTCTATCATCCAAACGCAACTGCTCTTCAAAAGAAGGCTCACCCTCCTGCTGCCCCTCAGCCTCTGGACCTTCAGCAACCACCTCTTTCTCCACCACTGTGTGCCCCGGTGCCCACACATCCTGCCCCACTCAGACACCCACGGCTGAAATGGACATTTTCTTCTAAAGTATCCCAGGCCCCGTGCCTGGGGTCCTTTCCCGACCTGAGGTTTGGCAACAGGATGGAGGCCCCAGGCATCCTGTGGACGTTGGAGCTGTTCTCAACCTCAGCTCCGTTCCTCCGGCTCCCTGCCACTCCCGTCCACACACCCCCCCGCCCCGAATCCGCCCCTCATCCACTTCTGTCCGCTCCCCCCCCCCCGCCCCTGGGCCCCCCCCCCCGGCCGCCCCACACTCGCCCCGCGCACACCCCCGCCCCCCCCGGGCCCCCCCCCCCCGCGCCCCCCCCCCCCCCCCCCCCCCCCCCGCCCCGTCCACCTCGCATCCACCCCGAGGTGCCACCCAGGAAGGCAGCTGGAGGCCAGTGGACAGGAGGGCCACGGGGCGGGGAGGGGCGTGAGCCTCTCGCACAGCCGTCAGCTGGAACTGTGTCGCTGGGACGGGGCCTGTGGTGCCTGGACCCCGTGTCCCTCCTCCCGCAGGTACTGGTGCGGTTCCTGTTCTCTGTGAGCAAGGGCTACAGGAGAATCACCTACCACAACTGGCGCCACGGCTTCAACGTGGCCCAGACCATGTTCACGCTGCTCATGGTGCGTGGACGGGGCCGGGGGCAGGGAGTGGGGGTGGGGGGGGTGTGGGCACCCTGTGTGACCGGGGCTGGGACGAGCCGCCTGCCCCCGGGGAGCCTGGAGGTGGGGCCTTCAAGGGCCCGGCAGCGGGTGGCAGGCGCCCGAGCTGGGGAGGGGTGGAGGGCTCCACTGAGCTCCCCAGGGCAGGCAGGGCAGGAAGGGAGGCGGGCGGCAAGAATCTGGGCGCCTGTCTCTGCAGACGGGCAAGCTGAAGAGCTACTACACGGACCTGGAGGCTTTTGCCATGGTGACTGCTGGCCTGTGCCACGACATCGACCACCGGGGCACCAACAACCTGTACCAGATGAAGTAGGCGCGCGCCCTGCGGCCTCTGAGGGTGCCGCCCCTTCCCTGGGCTGCTGGGCATACAGGCTGCCGTGGGGTCTCTGCCCGCTGCTTGTTCTTAGCCAAACTTCTGTGACAGGTCCCAGAACCCTTTAGCCAAGCTCCATGGCTCCTCGATTTTGGAACGACACCACCTGGAGTTCGGGAAGTTCCTGCTCTCCGAGGAGGTCCGTGTCCTCTGCTCGCTCTCCCATAGGCCCTGGCCAGCTGACCTGCGCCCACTCCCCTGAGCCTCCACCGCCAGCAACCACACCACATCGCTCTGAGCTGGAGAAAGGAGGCAGGCTCTGAAGCGATGGGGGCGATGGCAGCCCTGGTGGTTCCAGTCCGGAAATGCCCCCTGGGGGCGGGGGCTCAGATCCCAGGTGTTGTGGGGAGGTGGGCATTAGATGCCCCCCAGTGCAACCTGGGGCCACCAGTGTCTGGGGCCCATGACCCTTGGGTAGAAGATGGCCAGCGACATGGGGAGGGACAGATGGGCAGCCTCCAGGAGGGAGTGGGGGACAGGCACAGAAGAGGGGGCAGCTGTGACGGGAGCCCCGCCCCCCGCCCCGCAGACCCTGAACATCTACCAAAACCTGAACCGGCGGCAGCACGAACACGTGATCCACCTCATGGACGTTGCCATCATCGCCACAGACCTGGCGCTCTACTTCAAGTGGGTGCCGCCCACTGCCCCGCTGGTGCCCCAGGGCCCTGTTGGGAAGGAGCCGGTAGAGGGGTACCTGGGGCCCCAGACAGATGTGCCCCGCCCCAGGGCCCCAGGCCTGGACTCCGGCCTCGGATCCTTTCTTGGAGGGTGGGTGGGGCTCAGACCCAGGAGGACACTTGGCGGGGTCCTGCGTGGTTGGGAGGGAGGGGTCGACTCCCTCCCTCTGTCCTTCGGGTTCAGGAAGAGGGCGATGTTCCAGAAGATTGTGGATGAGTCCAAAAACTACGAGGACAGGAAGAGCTGGGTGGAGTACCTGTCCCTGGAGACCACGAGGAAGGAGATCGTCATGTGAGCAGGCGCGCGGCTCCGCCCCTCGATTGCAGGGCCCCCTGCAAAGCTCCGCAGGCGGCACTAGGAGCCCAGAGCCTGGGCAGCCCACTTCCGGACAGCGCCCATGCCCCCACCCCAGCCGCTCTCCTTTCGGGGGAGGCTGCAGGATTTGGGATCAGACAGGCCGAGTCCACAGTTAAATAATTTGCTCACATTGTGAGTCTCCACTCCTTCATCTGCAAAGCGGAGATTCAGAACTAGCCCAGCCCCAGGCCTGTCCAGTGGCCCAGTGAGGCTGCTACTGCTGCTGCTGAGTCGCTTCAGTTGTGTCCGACTCTGTGCAACCCCATAGACGGCAGCCCACCAGGTTCCCCCATCCCTGGGATTCTCCAGGCAAGAACACTGGAGTGGGTTGCCATTTCCTTCTCCAATGCATGAAAGTGAAAAGTGAAAGTGAAGTCGCTCAGTGGTGTCTGACTCTTAGCGACCCCATGGACTGCAGCCCACCAGGCTCCTCCATCCATGGGATTTTCCAGGCAAGAGTACTGGAGTGGGGTGCCATTGCCTTCTCCGGGCCCAATGAGGAGCTATGTGTAAATCACCGGCCCCCAAGAAACACTTGCTGACTTTCACCCCTGGCAGCCTGGGGTGACGGGGCAGGGCTGGACGTCGACTACTGCAAAGACACTGGTGCTTGGATCTGTGCCCCCAGGGACACCAGGCCTTGCAGGGGTGGAGGGCAGGGAGGGAGACCAGGCTGGGCGTACCTGGAGCTCCATCTGCCCACAGGGCCATGATGATGACGGCGTGCGACCTGTCTGCCATCACCAAGCCCTGGGAAGTCCAGAGCAAGGTCAGAGCCACGTGGGTCCCCAGACGTCTTGCCAGTCCCCATAGGGCTGCATCTAAGTGGGGCCTGGGGTAGGGAAACAGCTCCACTTGTCTGCTAGGTGAGGTGAGGGCAGCTGCCCAGCTCTGGGGCCCAACCAGAGCCGCCACTCGAGGAGGCTGCTGCGCTCCTGGGCACCACAGCAGTGTGGCCCCAGTAGTTGGGCCACCAGAGTCTGGGGCACAGAAGGCCAGGATCTCAGGACAGCATCTGACCGAGCGCTGAGCCCACTGGCGCTTGCCCTCTGGGTGCCTTTCAGGTCGCTCTGCTGGTGGCAGCTGAGTTCTGGGAGCAGGGGGACTTGGAGAGGACGGTTCTGGATCAGCAGCCCATTGTGAGTGCCACCTCCAGTATCCGCCACACCTGTCCTGGTCCTTGGGAGCCTCAGGCCTGGCTAGGTGCAGACCGGGGACCCCCGGGGCCTCTGGGATCCTGGGGCCTAACTCTCTTCGTGGGGTCGTGTGACATGAGCCTGGATCTGGACAAAGTTGTGGAAATACAGGGATTGGGTAAAGATGTGATCCCCCGCAGAGGTGGAAAGCTGTTGCCGAAGCCGCAGAGCCAGGCTGTGGCTCCTGGCCGAAAGCCCCCATGGGCCCAGGCAGCTCTGGGGTGAGCCCCTGTGTGGCTGTGAGCTGCTCCAGGGAGGCTCAGGGTATAGCAGGCCTGGCCCACGGGAAGAGTGCTGGGCAGGGGAGTGGTGGTGAGTCCAGGGCTCGCCTGGATGTGGCTGTGGCTGTGGCGGGAGTAGCCGAGATGGGGAGTGTGCAGCAGGGCTGGGGTGGCGTGCAGAGCAGGACCACCCACTACTGGAAGGACACGGGGGCTTGGACCTGTGCCCGCAGTCACCAGGCCTCACAGGAGTGGAGGTGAGAGAGGGAGGCAGTCTTGGTGTACCTGAAGCCCCATCTGCCCACAGGCCCACAGGATGCCAGGATCTTTGGGTCAGCAGTAGGGGCCAGGAATCTGTTGCTAGACTGAACTGGCACCTGCATGGGCACAAGGACACGAGCACTGCCCAACAGTGAGCAGAAGGGACGGAGGGAGGCTTGGCCTCACAAGCCAACTCCGGCCTCTGAAGAGCTGCCTGAGCATGGGGCTGCGAAGGCCCGGGGCCAGGTGCAGACTGCAGGAAAGGGTGCCCTGACCAACCCCGCATCTTGGCGGGAGGACAGGCAGCCTGTCTGTCTCCCCGGGCTGGGCCGCTAGGGTTCTGCATGACCTACCACGCTGAGCTCGACAGCGGGCAGCTGTGAGGAAGAGACTGCCGGGAGACAGGTCGGGGGCAGTCCAGAGGCGGGACACTAAATCAGCCCCTTCAGAGCGTCTGGGCTGCTCCCCTTAGGAGGTGGGGCCAGGTCTCGGGTCAGGACCATGGATAGCTCTTAGGGGAGCCGGAGGAACTTGACTCCAAACTCCACACCCGGGCTGGCGTGGCAGGGGCCCAGCGCCACCTAGGGCAGCTCCCCAGAATGGCACAGTGTCTTGGAGGGGAGTAGGGGCTCCCGGGCTTCCCTTCCAAGGTGAGCCCTACATGGACAGGCTCGTCAGGTGGGGGTGGAGCTGAGTCCTGGGCCTCGGAGGTGTCGGGGCCTCATGGTGTCCCTGCTCCCCCTTAAGCCCATGATGGACCGGAACAAGGCGGCCGAGCTCCCCAAGCTGCAGGTTGGCTTCATCGACTTCGTGTGCACGTTTGTGTACAAGGTGAGCAGGGCAGCCCAGGGCCTGGCTGGGTTTGCGGGGGAGGGGTGAGGCAGGGGCTACTGTGGGGCTCCTCCCCCCTCAAATCTGCACTGAAACTCAAAATTGTCAGTCTCACCCCAAGGGGGTCCCCTCCCTGTCAGTTCCTCAGAAGGATCATGAAATTTCCCACCCCAATCTCTCCCTCCCAGAACGTCCTGCACACCCAACATCCCTTCCTGAACCCCATCTAAAGGCGCCCCCATGCAGGGCCTGCAGGGTATGTGCGGAGCATCCATTCAGGGTCTGAGCCCTGGGAAGATGGGGGTGGTCCAGCCTCCAACTGGGTGCCCCCGGCCCTGCAAACACCTGGGCAGAGCTGGGGGCAGTGGGATGCGAGCCAAGGACTTGGAGCAGGTGCTGGACCTCGGCTCTGGGGACTGACCAAGGGGTGG
This sequence comes from Oryx dammah, assembly GCF_014754425.2. Classification (NCBI taxonomy): domain Eukaryota; kingdom Metazoa; phylum Chordata; class Mammalia; order Artiodactyla; family Bovidae; genus Oryx; species Oryx dammah. The sequence continues at coordinate 116,151,865 of NW_024070187.1, read as the reverse complement.
GGGCAGAGCCCTCCCAAAGGTCAGCTGCCACGACTGTTGGCTGCAGTCTCAGGGGCAGCCCCATACTCCAAGAAGGGTGTTGGGTTCTGACCGCCTTGTCCCACTCCCCACCACAGCGCCCGAGGCCTTGTGCTTCCCTTTACTGAAGCATCAGCTCCCTTTTCTGCCTCCACCAGGGGGGCTGGGGTCTGTGAGTGTCTTCCTCCACTTGGGAGGAAGGTGAGACCAGGATGTACGTGCTGGTCCTCAGGTTCACCGCCGGGGCCCACCAGGCACTCCCCGCCCCCGCGCCTTCCTCACCTCCATCTGCCCGCACAGCTTGTGTGTCCACACGTGTTCATGTGTGAGCACGTGCTGTGTGACATGCGATGTCTGTATGAGGGTGAAGGAGCCCAGGACCCGCACATCTGCCCAGCCTTCTCACCCCCCTTGCTAGGGAATGTCCTTTCTGCTTGGATGTTTTCTATTCTTCAGGACCTCACCCCGTAGCTCCTGTGCCAACCTCAAGGACACTAACCACAAGGCCTCCCTTTTTAGGTCTTTGCTGGGGATGTGGCATCTCTAACCACCCCACCTCTGGCCCAGCCCACCCAGGAGCCGCTAGGGATGTGGCCTGACTTCTGTTTCCTTTCCAGGAGTTCTCCCGCTTCCACGAGGAGATTCTGCCCATGTTTGACCGGCTGCAGAACAACAGGAAGGAGTGGAAGGCCTTGGCCGATGAGTACGAAGCCAAGGTGAAGGCCCTGGAGGAGGGCCAGAAGGAGACGACGGCCAAGAAAGGTCTGGGCTCCACTCCAGTCTCAACCAAGGCCGCACAGCCTGGCCCTGGCCTGCAGGGGGCGGGTGTGAGGCGACACTCGTCTGGACAAGGCAGGCTTCAGGCGGCCCTGTGGTCAGTGTGTCTGGACTCCGGGCTGCACAGATGGCCACCCTCCCAGAGGGAGGCCCATCCCCTAGGAACAGGCTGGTTGACTCAGGGCGGCTGATGAGCCCGGTCTTAAAAGGGCCTGCTCAGGGTCCGAGTCAGGGATTCTGGAGGGAAGTCACCTTTATAAAGGGGAGGAAAGCCAACTCGGCTCCTCTGTTCCCTCTTAAGTAGCTCATAAACTCTACGCTCCCACGCCAGCCTCAGAGCTGAAACAGCAGACCCATGGAACCTAAGAGGCAAGCTAGGGGTCAGCACACACGGTGTTCCCGTCCCGGGCGCAGAGCCTGCGCACCTCCCCACCCCACCCCCAGTGCTGTGGGAGGCTCCACTGTCACCAGCTGGCGCCCCCAAGTCAGAGCCCTCGAGGCCTGCTTGTGCTCTGCAGCTCATCACCATTCTCTGAAGCGTCCGCAGGGGAGAGAACCAGCAGAAACCAGCCAGCTGCGAGGCCACTGCTGGAGCGCCAGGAACTAAATCAGGGCCTAATCGGCTTAGGCAGACCAGCCCCTGCCCTGCCCTTGCCCATGCAGGGCGAGTGGAGGCGCCGGGCCACTCGTGGTCCTCACTCACCATCTTGTCTCCTTTTGCAGCGGGCACAGAAATCTGCAACGGCGGCCCGGCACCCCGGTCTTCTACCTGCCGCATCCTCTGAGGCTGTCGTCGGGCCCCCTGCCCCTCACCCCACCCTGGGACTCCGCCTCTAACCACTGGTGCAAGAGGTTGGGAGCCTGAAAAATGACTGAAGACCATTTTGGATACTTTGAACTTTTGTAAGGTTTGTGTTTTTATGAACTAAAGCCGACGATGAATGATCTGAACAGTGTAGCCTACCTTAGTCCAACTTTTGGATACAATCACACCACCGAGAGGTCAAAAAGGGCCTGTGAACTATGTGCCTGAGAGCGCCGGGTGAACATACTCACAACTGCACATGTATTTATGGGTATACAGGTGGAGAAATGGCTGCACAGACGCCAATTCTCATCTGGTTTAGGAACAAATATATGAATAGAAATTTAGAGTAAAATCAGAAGAAAACATGCTGCTCTTTTTTATGTGGCAGAGGACATTCGTTTGTGACCAACCAGAAATCCTGCCAGAAAGGTCCAGGTTGTGAGACCAGTGATCAGAGCTGAGTGATCTGTGCAGAAATAATCCGTTAATAAATGCTGCCCGGGGAGCTGGTCTGAACCTTGCTGACGGACCCGCACCTGTGGCCTGCCTAAGTCCTCCTGCACCCCTGAGGGTGCAGGAACCCAAGTGGTTCTGGGCCAGGAAAAAAAGCCAAGTCAGACCCAGACCAAAAACGCAACTCACACTCGAAACGGGTGCTGAGCACCTGATGGAGATAAAGGGCTTTAACTTGTAGTGTTAGCTTCAAAGCAACTGTTTCCAGACACTGGAAACTCCTCTTGGCTACAGCCACGGACAGCGCTCCAAGGGCACTTGGGTTAAGGCTGGTTTAGATGCCGCATTCTCCCAGCGCTCCTGGCAGCAGCAGGCAGGGGACGCACGGGCCCCACACAACCTTCAGCTCACAATGACACCTGGGGACAAGAGCGTGTGACTGGGGTCCCCCCTGGTTCCCAGAGAGACCCAGTGCCAGCCACCCACCAACCTCAGGATCTCCAGGAGGTGTGCACTCCAGCCTCACCTTTACTGAAAACAGGGAAAACAAATGAACTGGGGCTCGAAGCCTAGGAAGTCCACTCCAGGCACAAAGCTGGAATAGCCACTTTTGACACCAGGCCTCCTCATGCATGCATATTATACATTTAACATTTGTGGGCTTCCCAGGTGGTGTCAGTGGTGAAGAACTCTCCTGCCAACACAGAAAATCTAAGAGACAAGGGTTTATTCCCTGGGTCGGGAAGATCCCTTGGGGGAGGGCACAGCAATCCATGCTGGTGTTCTTTTCCTGGAGAATCCCATGGACAGAGGAGCCTGGCAGGCTGCAGTCCATAGGGTCGCACAGAGTTGGACACGACTGAAGCAACTTGGCATGCATGCACTGGGCTTGAAGAGGCACAGCCAGCAGGGGCAGAGTCTGCTGTCTGCTCAGGCACAAAGGCCCAAGCCCACTGAAGAGCTAGCTGCACCCCAGCCAAGCCCTCATGAGGCCACATCCCCTACCTGGGGTCAAGAGGAGGATGTGCAAAAAGGAGAAAAGAAATCCAAGTTCTAACTTGAAGGGCATCAGGACACCCCCACCCCTCCCACTTGGCAAAGCCTTCCCCCTTTCCTACCTGTCCAAGGGTCTGAACCAGGGCTGAGCGGAGAAGCTCAGCAGCACCCAGCATGCTTGGGTGAGCTGCGCCTGTTGCAAACTGCATCCCGAGGGGCTCCTGTCCTCATTCCCACCCCACAGCCCCCAGAGCAAGCAATCAAGTTTCTCTGTGTTCCACCCTGTTTATGCACCAATCACCGAATCATTGATTAGTTTTTCTGGAATCCCTCTCCATTCACACTGCGCATAATCTGAGAAGGCTGGCATACAACTGAGTCTGAGTCCAAAAACCAAACTACTGGGGACAATAAAGCAAAGTCAGAGACTCACAGATCACAGAAAACTTTATTCATCCACACTGCTCTGGAGAAGGGCAGGCTCACTTCAATATGGTATCCTCTTGGGCTGGAAAGTTAGAAGGAAAACACACCATTACACAGGCCTGCCACCCAAAAGGGCCACCTTAGATTTTCGGGGTTAAACCATCCAGCGTCTCATCTCATGGAGCCTGGCTATGCTCTGTTTCCACCGTATCCTCAGCCTTCCTTAACCTGCGGGTCTTCACTGGGACCTGCCCCCGCAGTCAGGAAGGGTGGAGCCTGGCTCTGGTTGTGTGGCCTCTAAGGCTGAGACAGTCCACCTCTAAAGCCCAGGGGCCGAGCCTCACTAAAGGCAGGTTAGCACCCACCCCCCCCCCAACAGCTCTCCTTCCCCACCCCCACCCCACTCCGCAGATGATGGCCCAGGGGCCAGTGGAAATGGAAAAGGTGGTGGCCTTTCCTCTCCACTTGCTGCTCCGTATGAAGCAGCAGCTGTTTCTGAAAACCCAACGCGGGGTGGGGGACAGCCGCATGAGCACCTTCCGCCAGCTCCCGCTCGATGCGCTTCTGCTCATCCCGCTTCTTCTTCTCCTCGGCTGCAAGCCTCCTCTCCTCTTCTGCCCGAGGTTTCAGGTAATCTGTCAAAGGGAAGGCGGGGGCGGGGGTGTCCAGTGAACGCTTTCACTGAAGCTCTAAAAGGAATTCAGTTCACAGGCAAAGCCATCCTCAGGTACAGAGTGCCAGGGGCGCCCGATTCCCACTCTCCTTTACCTGGATGTACGTGAAGGCCTGATACCCACCTCCTAACGGAGAGCCGACCCGGAGGGCAGCTACAGGACCCCCGCGGCCACCCCAGGCACCCAGCCGCCCCGCACTCAGTCCTCTGTGCTCCAAGGTGCTGCCCGGCCAACCTCCAACCGGCCGCGCGCGGGGGTCCGGCCCTCTCGGGTCTCAGGCCAGGGGCCTCCCGCGCCGCCCCTCTCCCACTCCGGCCGGGGGCCCGCAGACGCCCGCGGACACTCACTGTAGCGCTTGGCGCCGTAGGCCATGCCGAGGAACAGGGCGGAGTAACGGCCAAGCTGTGGGGAAAAGCGGTCAGCGGCGGCAGGGGGGACCGCGCCTGGGGGGGGGGCTCAGCCCACAGGGTCGGGGTCCGGGGCGCTGAGAGAGGGGAGGGGGTGGAGGCCACACCCGCGGCGTCGGGGCCCGATGGGGGGAGGCTCAGCCCACAGGGTTGGGGTCAGGGTGGGGGTCCCGGGCGCTGAGCGAGGGCTGGGGGGAGCGGGGATCACGCTCGCGGCGTCGGGGCCCGATGGGGCGGGTCACAGCCTCCGGGTCAGGGCAGCGGGTGCTGAGAGTCGGGGGCGCCGCGAGCCCCGCCGAGGCGCTCCCGCGCTTTGCCCACGCAGAGCCGATCAGCGGCGGCGGCTGCGGAGCCTGGTTCACCTTGATGAGCGGAGAGACCTGCACCGGCGGAACCATCTTGTCCGTGACCCTCGAACCGGAAGCACAATTCGGACCGAAGAGAACGCCGCAAGGCCCTGAACGCCGCGGAGACGCAGACGCAGAGGCGCGGCCGGGCGTGCCGACCCCTGGCGGCCGGAGGGCGAACGGCGCGCGCGCACGCAGGGTGGCGTCATCAGGCGCGGCGCGCGGCGGTTCCGCATGCGCCCTGGCCGGGCAGCGCGTTCGCGTTCCGTGCAGCAGGCGCGACCGTCCTGTCCCCTGACATTTTCGAACCATGTGGAGCACAAATCGAGGCCCGCACACCTCGGGTACAAATATTTGAAAAGTGTGAGTCCACTGTACAAAGTGAAAAACCGAGCTCTCTCCTGCCTGTCTCGCCCCGCCCGCGGCTCCAGCCACACCCAGGCCTGTCCGGGCCGCGGTCCCCCCAGACCAGCCCCGGGGACGAACCGGGAAGGGGCTCGAGGCTTGGACAGGCAATCCGGGGTCCGGGTACAGAGTGTAGCCTGAGTGCAGGCTGGCTCCCAGCGGAGGGGGTGGCCATGTCCGGCCTCTCTAGACTCACAGGCCAGGTCGACCATGTGGCCCGAGTCCCTTCCTAGGGCAGCACGGCCGTGGGTGCCCCTCTGCCTACCATCGGCCCCATTCCCAGGCCCCCGGCAGAGCTAGGGTTTCCTCACCCCTGCAGCCTCCCCAGCAGAAAGGGGCACAGGTCCTCCCGAGAAGGCCAGCCTAGCAGAGCCTGCTCCCTCGGTCTCCCGACTCCAGCCCTCAGGACCTTGCAGCCCCAAGCTTCAAGGTCCACGTCAGAGAGGCCCTCACCCTCATTTCTGCTGTCTTCTGCTGGGGAAGCAGGGGTCACGCTGGTGGGGTATTCTGTCACCCAGCTCTGTGGTCAGCCCAAAGGAAGACAAAGCTGACCCAGCCCAGGTGTGCAGAGAGGCTGCCCAGAAGTGGGCAGTGGTGGCCAGTCTCCCAACTGAACCTGCTGTGCTTATACACGTTCCCATGACAATGGGGGTTGGGGACACCTGGAGAATGATGGAGGGGCAGCCCCGTGGCACCTGTACCAACCACAAGGCCACCAGGACAGCTGATACTCCTGCCCTGTGACCCCCACCCCCACCCCCCATTCCTGCAACAGGCACGATCAAAATCAAGGATCATGAGCTGGATGCAAGGTTCAGGGAGGCCTTGGGGCCCATCAACCTCACCGTGTTCCTGAACGTGTTGGGGAGAAGCTGAGGGTGAGCACCAGGCTTACTCGACTCCTAACGTCTGCACATCTCACATAAAACCCAGATTTGCAGACCTCTTGAAAGTCTCTAGGACCTGGCATTCCGGGACCCACGTCTGGGGGCCCTGTCAGCCCCCAGCCCAGGCCCACCTCTCCTCCACCAGCTGGTGGGGACCTCTGTCCCTCACTGAGAAATCGCCCACCTCTGGTCCTGGCAGGACCAAGGGGACTCCAAGAACAGTACCCTGGGGTAGGAGCTGAGGGTCTCTCAGGCGCTCAGAGTGGGAAGGCCACTGAGAACGTCGAGTGGGCAAGGACGTGGGGCCCTGGGTGGAGAGGGGCAGGACTAGCGCCTGAGACGCCCAAGGCTTGAGGCCTCCTCTGGGCAGGCACGGGCCCCGAGAAGACTGTCCTCAGCGCATTGAAGACGCTGGGCCCAGATGACGAGGGCAGCGCCAACAAGGACTAGTGAGCATGGCCCTGGGCACCCGGGCACCACCAGGGCGTGAGGAAGCCAGGCCCACTGCCAGCCTCCAGCCCACCTGCCCCAGCTTTCAGGCCTTGATCCGCCTTCCCAGGATCCCGAGTCCCTCGGGGTAACCCAGGGCAGGATCGGCCATACCCACGTGGGGCCTGCGGTCACTGCCATTCAGACCATCACTGGGTTTTTACCCCCTCTGGGGGCAACTTGACTATTCAGTGTGCCAGGCTGTTGCCCCAGGGATGTGGGAGTCAGGGGTGGCTCCCTGTGGCCCCCCTAGTGCCCAGGACTCACCCAGGACCAGGCCCCCGAGAGGCACCTGCCCCGTGCGCGGCTGGGGTTGAAGGGGGTAGGCCCGCCCCCATGAGGACCCATCGCGGGCCCGGGCCGCCCCCAGCGCAGAGCCAGCGGCTTCCCTGCTGCTGCTGCCGCCGAGTCGCTCGGTCGCGTCCGACCCTCAGCGGCCCCGTGCACCGCAGCCCACCAGGCTCCTCCGTCCAGGGGGTTTTCCGGACAAGAGGACTGGAGTGGGTGCCACTGCCTTCCCCACAATGCCTTCCCCAGAAATCTGGCCCCTCCCTGCTGTCCTCGACAGCAGGCGGCAGCTCGTGTGCCAGGCCAACGACATGACTGCTGAAGAGGTTTGGCCCCTGGCGCCCTACGTCCTTCCCCAAGGCCCTCTGTGAGGCCCAAGCACGGCGCTCGGGGCTCCAGGGGGATGTGCCTCAGCCCCTAGAAGGTGCATCGGGAGGCTGGGACGCCCAGTGTCCAGGAAGGGGGACGCCAGCCCCAGCCCTTGCCCTGCAGGGTCTCCCCCAGCTTCCTCCCCCCAACGCGCAGAAACAAGCCAGAGCCTGGAGTCCAGTTCCTGTAATTCACCTGCTGGCTGCAGCCTTGGGGACCCTCCACTCCCTCCATGCCGGCCTGGGCCTGCCACCCCCTGCCAGACTTGCAGGTCGACAGATGTTCCAGTTCTCCACCAGCAATACTGCAGGCAGCCTGGGCTACAAGACTGAGCCACGTGCTTGCCCATGGGAAGAGTGAGAGGCACCCTACCCCACGGGGCTGTAGCCAGCTGAATAAATGTGAACCCTGAAACCTTCCTGCTCACAGTGTCTCTGTTGGGTGGAGGTGTCCTCCTGGGGGTGGGAGTGTCCGTGGGGTAGAGAAGGTCTGGGGTGGGGGTAACCCCCTAGGGGCAGGAGGGTCTTCAGGGAGTAGTAGCGTCTCCCTGGGGCCCACCCTCTGCCTCCTGCCCAGCCTGGTCCCACCTGCTCTGCCCACCTATGCTGGCACCAGGCTGGAGGGCTGGTCACTCAGTGGTCAGCAGAGGTGGAGCACAGGTGGCTCCGGTACAGGCTCCTTCAAGGAAGGCCTTCCTCACACCTGCCCACTCCACACTCAGCCATGCTGGGGCCCTCAGAATCCCACTCAGTTCCCCCCCACCCTGGGCCCCCAGTGCCAGGCCAGCCCCTGCAGTAGCCACCCTGGGCCTGGCTGGCCACTGGGGGCCCCCTGGTCAGCGGCCTCGTCTGCACAGCAGCAGCTCTTCTTGCTGTGGCCACAGAGAATCCCCTGGGTCCCCTCAGGATGCCAACGTCGTCCCAGCCTCAGTCGTGACAGGTCCAGCCAAAGGGACCAGAGCCCACGTCCCTCCCTCCCCTTCACATCCCCAGGTCCTCTGTTTCTCATGCCAACTGCTCTCCAGCCTCTGGCCCTCTACAGGACCCCTGAGATGTCTTGGAGGGCTCCCAGGAGGAAGGAGGCAGGGCCAGGAGCACCAGTTCCAAGAAGGGGCTGCTGGGGGCCAGCGTGGAGCCTCAGGGCGTGGCTGCCAGGTAGGGCGCATGGTCCAGGGCCCCTGCTGCGGTTGCTGGGCGTTCATCCCCCTGAATGGAGGGGCTGGGGTCGGCCTCAGCCTGCAGGCGCCGGTACGGGGTGTGGAAGAGGAGCACCAAGAGGCAGCTGAAGAGGACGCAGAGGCCGGCCATCAGCAGCATGGGCACTGGGGAGACACGGCCCAGCGCTGCCTGAGGCGCCCCGAGCGCCGGGGCACTCGCCCAGGTGCAGGGGACCCCAGAGCAGCCTCAGGCACACATCCCCACCCAGCCCCAGGAGGCAGGTTTGCAGACCCAGGGGCCGTGAGCCCCAAGGTCACCCCACCAGGTCCAAGAACGTGGGCGTGCAACACGACCCCACTCCGGTCTCTCTGGCTCTCTGCCTCCATCTCTGTCTCTGCGTCTCTCACTGTGTCTCTCCCGTCTCTGATCTCACTTCAAAACCGCTCACAGTGGGGTCACAGGTGGGCTCCCATGAGGGCTGCTCTCGCCAGGCTGTGCTCCAGGTTCTGCCTGCTGCCCTCGGGTCCGCCCCAACCCACCTCACCCCACAGTGGGCGCCCTACACCCGCCCACCAGGACAGTGGCGTTTGCCAAGAGAAAGAGGCCGGTGGAAGGGAGACCCCAGGGCTGGGTGGGGTCAACCTCCTGGCCTGTGCCCTCACCCTTCCAGTCCAGCGGGCCCTGGCCATCCCGGCAGGTGGAGACAGACGGCTCCGCGTGGCGCACGGTCAGGGAAGTCAGCAGCACCATGATGAGAACGCCCTCAGCCTGCCTGCACAGCCACGAAGCCCTCAGCCCCGGCCTAGTGCTGCCCCGGGCGCCCCGAGGGGCAAAGGGTCCCTGGGAAAGCCGTGGGAATGGGCACTCACCCCAGCACGAAGACCAGGCCCGCAGCTGCGCCCTCACCCACGGGGAAGGAGCACTCGACCGCCAGCTCCATGGCAACGGGTGCCACTGCGAAGCCAAAGAACCCCAGCAGCGAGCAGACGGCGGCCAGCACGACGGTCTGTCCCTGCAGCTGGGACACCTGGGCAGCGAGCCGCACAGGCCGGCAGGCGGGAGTCAGGAGTGCCCCAGCCTGGACCCCAGGCCTCTCCGGGCCCTGTCGGGGGCAGGGCAGTGCCAGGGCTGGAGAGGCCACGGTGCCCACACCACTCCAGGGACACCCCAGCGGGGGCACCTGGGTCTGAGTGGGTCTGGGTGTCTGTTATGGCCAACCTGCCAGCTGCCCCACCCCTGGGGCACCCCACTCTCACCCTCTGCACGGTGGTCTCAGCTCAAGAGGACTCTTACCACAGCAAAGGCCACGCAGGCCAGAGACGTCAGGCAGAGGCCGATCTTGATGGCCTCAATGAAGTGCTTGGTCCTGTCCACGTACAGGCCTAGAGCCACTGCCCCCAAGACTCCAAACACGATGAAGAGAGCCCCACAGAGGCCTGCAAATTCCTGGAGAGTAGGGGCACCTTGTCCATCATCTGAGCCCAGGGGGTGGCACTCATCCTTAGTATGTACCCCACCACCAGGGAACCCACGGCAGGGTCACCGAGCAGCGCCCGAGGCCCAGGGAGGACCACGTAGAAGGCTCAGGGGCGGGAGGTGTCCTCCCTGGAGGTGCCACGGCCTTCTCACCTCCACCCAGGAACTGGACAAGTCCTAGAGAAAGGGCCTGGCTTCTGCAGGTGCCCTCGATGCCTGTCACCTCTGAGAAACTGGGAACACTCGGGGCCTGAACCCCACACCCAGTGCTGAAGCCAGACCACAGCAGGCACAGTGGAGATGCTGTGAGTCCGATACCAGAAGGACCCACGGGCCTGGCGGAGGGCCGTGGGGGCAGGCGGGTTCTGCCAGCACCCCGGCCCATGGCTGCCACCCACTGTCTCCGGAGCACCCTAACAGGTCACCCCATCCAGGTGTGGAGGCAGCAGTTGGGAAGTTCGTGGGCCACTCCACAGCCACCCGCAGGTCAACAGGCCCCAAGGCTGTGTCCGGGTGGGGGTCCCCCAGATTGGGGCCAGCACTCACACTGGAGTAGCCGTTCACGCAGAGGACCTGCTCCAGGAGGGCTGAGAAGCTGGAGAAGATGCCAATGCCGCCCCCGAAGCACACGGCCAGGACGATGTAGGCCTTGTTCCTTGTGAGCTAAAGGGGAGGGGTCACTCAGTCCAGAGCCTCAGCAGCACAGGCAGGAGCTCCAGGGGTGGGCTTCCCCTCCCCCTCCCGACCCCCCACCCCCAGGGCCCACAGCACGTGCAGCACTGACCAGCTTCAGCCCGGCTGGGAACGACAGCGAGGTGGACTGTGCAGCCCCCACAGAGGGTGGGGTGGGGGGCACACTCTCCCAGAGGCATGCAGTGGCCAGCAAGAGTGTGAGGCCCGCAGGGAGGGTGTAGGTGCCTAGCTGTGGGGAGAGTGTGCATGAGTGCACGCACACAGGTCCCCGTGGATGCATGCACACAGGCGTGAGTGCACACACACAGGTCCCCGTGGATGCATGCACACAGGCGTGAGTGCACGCACACAGGTCCCCGTGGATGCACGCA
>NW_024070187.1:116111361-116140814 GCF_014754425.2 Oryx dammah | reverse complement strand
CGTGGATGCACGCACACGGGCGTGAGTGCACGCACACAGGTCCCCGTAGATACACACACACTGGTGTGATTGCATTCACACAGGTCCCCGTGGATGCACGCACACGGGCGTGAGTGCGCACGCACAGGTCCCCGTGGAGGCACACACATGCACACAGGAGCCTCAAGCCTGCTCCCCAGGCCCCAGACGAGCCACTGCCTCCTTACTGCCCGGCCCACCTGTCGTTCCAGGTGGACGCCAGCAAGCCCAGGGCCCGTTTGGGGCCTCCTCTGCTTTGCTGCATTCAGAAGTCTGGCTTTCAAAATTTCACCCAAGGATGACTCCAACAACGATGGCCTCAGCTCAACCGTCTCTGGGAGCTCTATCCAACTGTCACCTGGACCCTTCCTCCCACCTCTGTGAGTGACCCCAACTGTCCCCCAGATAGAAGCCCCTCCCTCATCAGTGCACCCCACTCCCCAGCTGAATCAAACCCCAGGCTCTCTCCCTGGACACTCCGGGCACAGCTTTCATTCCCCAAGCTGTTCTGGACCAGATGGAATCACTCCCCCTTCAGACCCCCAGGCTACCCATCACATCAAGCCAACCGCCTGCCACCTGGATTGACGCTTCCCTCCGCCCTCCCCTTGCTCAGCAGACACATACTTCCAGCTGCAGCAGCACCCTTCAGTCTCGCCTTCACCTCAGCGCCTTTCTCTCTGGTCCCTCATCCTCCTCCCCACCCCCCACCCCCCAGCAATGCCTCATCCTGCTGCAGCCAGCCTCTCGCCACCCTGGTGCTCTCTCCCCTCCAAGGAAAACACCCAGCATCCCAGTGCCTGACGCTTGGAAGATGCCCAGTACTTGCAATGGAGGAAGCCCCATGTACACGGGGTGCACTAACCCCTGTGTCCACAGAAGGTGCAAGTGCACACTCGCACGGACAGTGTGGGTGCACAAGCCCACCACCCTCCACACGTGCACACACACACGCAAACACACAGCCCCTCAAGCACAGCCACACACTCTGCACCGTGCCCGGAGGAGCTCCCTCACCATCAAGGGGATGTCCTCCTCCGTCTTCACCAGGATGGGAGACAGCAGGTTGGCCACCAGAATACCCAGGGGATTTGCTGGACAGACAGGGATGTGTGTCAGCTCAGGAAGGCAGGCTGGGCCCCCATCCACAGAGGAGCCCTCGCCCTCCAGAGCGGGGAGTGCACAGAGGCTCCCGGCCACACGCTAAGCCAGAGGGGACGCCGGCCTCACCGAGACTCACACATGGTGCCGATCATGTTGGCTGTGGCTCGCTGGTGCTCAGGGAACCACAAGGCGGCCAGCTTGGCTGGAGAGAAGATGACCAGGGTCTGGGCCAGAGCGCAGATGCTCTGCCCACCCAGGAGGAAGACAAACGGGTCCTGGGTGCCGATAACCATGCTGGGCATGGAGCGGATCACGCTCCCTAAGAAGTTCAGGAACGCGCCAAGGGTGGTCTGCAAGGGTGGGGTCAGAAGAGCTGCCCAGCAGCCAGGACGCCCCCCAGCACCCCAGCCTCCACTCGCCCCCCGAGTGGCTCTGCCTGAGGACTCGGATCTCGGGAGGAGGGAATGGCTCTCGATCCCATGCTTGGGGAACTGCCTGTCCCAGAGCAGGCCCTGGTGTGTGGTCTGACTCACCGCCCAGCGGAGTCCAATGGAGTCCAGAACCCAGATGGCCACCACACCAGACGGGATGGACACCACAAGGTAGACCAGTGACAGCCAGTTGATCTGCTCAGTGGAGAGGAGGAAGTGCCGGGCGATCGTGTCAGCCACGGGCGCGAAGCTGAGCCACAGCTGCGAGACACAGGCTGGCATCAGCCCAGGGCAGGCACCGCAGGCACTGCGGCCGCCGGCTGCCCTGGGCACGGCCGGCTGGTCTGAGGGAGAGAAAGGGTCCCGGCGTTCCGTCAGGGCTGGGGTGTTCACTTGGTCACGCCAGAGGGGAGGCACCAGCTGGGGGCTCAGACGACATGTCAGGACAGAGGACCGGAGCCATCCTTGCAGACATGGTCCCGGGGCAGAAGGAGGCGGGCAGCCTGGCTGGACTCTGCAGGACAGCGAGGCCCCCCCAGGACTGACCCTCCGAGGAGAAGGGCTGGGGCTGACAGCAGAAGAGAGATGGCCACCGTGCCGGGGGCGGGGGGGTGGCGCCCAGACTGGGTGCTGGTCAAAGCTGCTGTGCCGGGAGGTGGGAGAGGGGGCCCCGGCCCCCGTCACGTGGGCGTGTGTCCGCCCGGGCAGGACAGGCCGAGGAGCACATTGTGGGGGCGACTCCGTGCACACTCGGTGCCCGTGGAGGACACCCCCATGCACCAGGGCTTACTACAGGAGGGAGTGGGGAGGCGTCCCGGCCTGGTCCAGAAATGAAGGTGTCACAAACCAAAGCCCGCCGACTCCACCTCTGGGAGGGCACAGCAAGGCGGAAGCTCACCCAGGCCTCACACCCTGCCCCACGGTGGAGGCCGCAGGAGCCAGCCTTCCTAACCCGAACAGAGCTCTGACCACAGAGCCCCACGTGACAGCAACCTTGGGCAACAGCTGCCTTTTCTTCCCTTTTCTCAGGACAGAGATTCTAGGTTCAGGAAGAACTCGGTGCAGGCCACCTGCTTCCTGCCCAGCTGATCCAGCAGCGAGAAAGCCTGGCTCTGGCTGCCACACCTTCTGCTCGCAGCCCACCTTCACCAGCCTCGCCCCTCGGCCCTCCCCAGAACCTGTGGCCGGCGGGGCAGAGGCAGGTCTGAAACGTACACGGCAATGTGGGGGCGACTGTGTGCCCACGGCGCGGACTTCCCCCACGTGTTCCCAGCCTGCCGGGAGGCGCTGTGCGTCCTTTGAGAACGTGGGCGCCTGTCCCCCACGCCGGCCCTCACCCAGACCACTCCAGGGCCAGAGGCCTCATTGCAAGCGCCACCCACATGCCCTTCACGCTGCCCACCCCGCCCGGGACCGAGGGCCCTGCACATCTGGCCACAGGAGGGGTAAGCGAGGGTGCACCTCTTGACCCGAGCTCCCTGCTGCGACCCCGCAGGGACCGTGACAAGTCCTGGTGTGATTCCTGTCTGCTCCATGACGATTTGTGGACGAGACAAGTGCAGAGGCACAGCCTCGGCCTCCAACATCCACCCCCAGACACTGAAGCAGCTGGAGGGCTGAGAGAGACCCCCGCTCTGCGTTCTCAAACCACTGAACCCAAACCCATCCTGGCTCCACAGTGTTCAGACGCAGACCAACAACTGCCGCAGAGAAAAACATCTCTGGAGTCCCAGGCTGGGCAGGCCGCTTGTCCCAGCACAGGGCTGGCCAGCAAGGAGAGGAGGAAAGAGGTGCCAAAGAGTTTGCAGTGACATCCAAGAGGGGCTCTCGCCCAAGACCCTCTCCCAGGTGGTCCCTTCCAGGGCTGCCTCACCTGCCAGCCCCTCCTCATCATGGTCTCTGCATCTGACCTCCCTCTGCTACCCGGGGCCTCCCTGAGCTTCGGGCCCCACTGCCCCCCACCACTTTGCGTTTCATGATTGTGGCCGCCCCTCAACTGCCCAGCTCCCTGAGGTCCAGTGTGAGGCTGGACGGTGTTCTTTCAGGCAGCCTACAGGAGGAGACCCGCGGGCCCGCAGCTCTGCAGCCTGACGGCTCAGCAGGCAGCCACGAGCCTCAGGTTAGGAAGAGCATGCAGTCCAGGGCACACAGGAGGCACGGCCCGGGGCTGGAGGAGCAGAGAAAGCTCTGCTGGCTGAGCCGTGGCGGTGCTGGGCCAGCAGAGGGCCTAGGCCCTAGGCCCTCCAGGGGCGAGTCTGGGGGAGCAGCAGGTTGGGAGAGCTGAGGCCCTGGAACCAGCAGACCCGGTTCTCGCAGGCGCTGCTCTGGTCTCAGAGGCTGTGATGATGAGCACTGTCCCTGCCAGCAGTGGGCTCAGTTCTAGAGCAGCTGAAGGCTCACTGCTGACCCCAGCTGGGTGGCTGTGAAGAAAGGGGCTGAGTGGGCAGGCAAGAAAGGCCTCTGGTGAGGGACCTTGGAAGTGAGCCAGAAACCCTGGGAGGGCGGCCAGGGCCCAGGGAAGAGAGGCTGGTAGGGGGCAGAGCGGGTGCCCAGGCTGCGGCGGGTGCGCGCTTGGCAGAGAGGGGAGACCGCGGGAGGAGCCCTCCGTGGCTGTGGACAGTGACGCTTTCGGAGGCAGGAGCGGCATCCTGTCGAAACCACAGCGGGTCTCAGGACCTGGGCCGCGCGAGGACAGACAGGGCACCCGCTCTCCCTGCGCAGCCTCGGCCAAGGAAGGGGCTCTCCGCCCCCGGCCCGCCCTCCCCCGCGGTTCCGCCGTCGCGGGACGGGAGGGCTGCGTCCCGGGACTGGCTGAGCGAGTTCTCAGCGGCCGAGTCTCCAACGGGACGCGGCGCTCGGCGCGCATCGGAAGTCGGCGGGCCGGGCTCGGCGAGGTCCCGGCCTGTCCCGCAGCCTGGCCCCGCCGGCCCGGCCCCGGCCCGGCCCCTACCGTGGCGTTGGAGCAGCTGAGCAGGCTGATCACCAGCAGGAAGACCCACCGGCGGGCGTAGGCGCGGTAGCCCCCCAGCACGCTCCGGGCCGAGGTCGCCGGGGCGGGCTCTGACCAGCCCCCCGCCGGCCCCGCCATTGCCGCTGCACCCGGGCCGCCGAGTTTTGGAGCCGCGCTGATGAGCCAGGACCGCCCTCGGAGGTGGGGTCGGGTCAGAACCCGCCCCGCAGGCACGGGTTACCACTGGTCAGGCTGAAAGGGAACCAAAATGCCCTCGCAGGGCCTCTGTGAGGTCCCTGCGATGGACGCGCTCGCGCACGTGGGTCAGGAGCGGCTCCGGGGAGTCACTGCCTCGCGGGAAGGCCGCACTTCCTGAAAGGGGTTGTGGAAAGAACCCCTCCGGCACCCCCACCCACCAATTTCCTGAGGCCCAAACAAGTAACAGCTGGAGGCGGGAGGCCAACCTGGAGGAGGAGGCTGGAGTCAGTTTGCAAAGCGCCTCCAATCAATACTCTAGACTCGAGTCAGCCCTGCAGAGAAGCGGGACTGAGGGAGGACGGGCAGAGATGATGCCGGCAGAGGGGGAGGTGGAGGGCTAGCCTGTCCTCATTCTCGGGGAAAGGGCTGTGCCAGAGCAGGACCGTGGGCTGGGGAGCAGGTGACCTCCCGCTACCTGGGAATCTGCAGTTTGCAGCTGAGAAAACACGAGACATAGATTTCTGTGGGCTTGCACACAGGGATCCCGAGGGAACATTTCAAGCAAAGATGGGCAAATAAAGCACAGAAACGGAAAGGACCTAGCAGACGCGAAGAAGCGGCGAATGTGCACAGAGGAGCCACTCAGAAAGTGTCGCTGCTCTGCATCTGCACGGCGGCGCGGCCACTCACCTTATCTGCACGGCGGTGTGGCCACTCCCCTCAAGCCAGGCGTCCTGGAGCGCGAAGCCAGTCAAGTGGGCCTTAGGAAGCATTGCTATGAACAAAGCTACTGGAGGTGAAGGAATTCCAGCTGAGCTACTTCAAATCCTGAAAGATGATGCTGTTAAAGTGCTGCACTCAGTATGCCAGCAAATTTGGAAAACTCAGCAGTGGACACAGGACTGGAAAAGGTCACTTTTCATTCCATCCCAAAGAAAGGCAATGCCAAAGAATGCTCAAACTACCGCACAATTGCACTCATCTCACACACTAGAAAAGTAATGCTCAAAATCCTTCAACATGGGCTTCAGCAGTACGTGAACCATGAACTTCCAGATGTTCAAGCCGGATTTAGAAAAGGTAGAGAAACCAGAGATCGAATTGCCAACATCCACTGGATCATAGAAAAAGCAAGGGATTCCAGGGAAACATCTATTTCTGCTTCATTGGATGTGCTAAAAGCTTTGACTGTGTGGATTAAACTGTAGAAAAACAAACTGTAGAAAATTCTTAGAGATGGGAATACCAAACCACTTTACCTGCCTTCTGAGAAACATGTATTCAGATCAAGAAGAAACACTTAGAACTGGACACGGAACAATTGATTGTTCAAAATTGGGAAAGGGCTACGTCAAGGCTGTATATTGTCACCCTGCTTATTTAACTTCTATGCAGAGTACATCATATAAAATGCCAGGATACATGAAACACGGGCTGGAATCAAGATTGCCGGGAGAAATATCAATAACCTCAGATATGCAGATGACACCACCCTAATGGCAGAAAGTGAAGAGCAAAGAGCCTCTTGATAAAGGTGAAAGAGGAGAGTGAAAAAGCTGGCTTAAGACTCAACCGTCAAGAAACTAAGATCATGGCATCCAGTCCCATTACTTCATGACAAATAGATGGTGAAACAATGGAAACAGTGACAGATTTTATTTTCTTGGACTCCAAAAATCACTACAGATGGTGACTGCCATGAAATTAAAAGACACTTGCTCCTTGGAAGAAAAGCTATGACCAACCTAGACAGCATATTATAAAGCAGAGACATCACTTTGCTGATAAGTGTCTGTATAGTCAAAGCTATGGTTTTTCCTGTAGTCATGTATGGATGTGAGAGTTGGACCATAAAGAAGGCTGAGTGCTGAAAAATTGAAGCTTTCGAACTGTGGTGTTGGAGGAGACTCTTGAGAGTCCCTTGGACTGCAAGGAGATAAAACAAGTCAATCTTAAAGGAGATCAGCCCTGAATACTCATTGGAAGGACTGGTGCTGAAGCTGAAGGTCTAATACTTTGGCCACCTGATGTGAAGAGCTGACTCATTTGAGAAGACCCTGATGCTGGGAAAGATTGGAGACAGGAGTTGTCCCCAGACATGGGTTGTGCTGCAACCCATAGGGGTGCAAAGAGTCAGACACAACTGAGCGACTGAACTGAACTGAAGGCTGGAAGGAGAAAAGGGCCACCTCCTCGCTCCCACAAGAGCTCTCCTTTGGGCGGGCAGTCTCCTGTCCAGCTTCCTTCCTCCCCTGAGGGCCGCACCCCTCCTGACTCCCTGCCGTCCTCCCCTGAGGGCCGCACCCCTCCTGACTCCCTGCGGTCCTCCCCTTAGGGCCGCACCCCGCCTCACTCCCTGCCGTCCTCCCCTGAGGGCTGCACCCCTCCTCACTCCCTGCCGTCCTCCCCTGAGGGCCGCACCCCTCCTGACTCCCTGCAGTCCTCCTGAGGGCCCCTGCAGGCAGGAGGCCTTGCGCTCTCCCTCCTCGCCTCCTCTCGACGCCCTGCACTGCTGCAGGGCTCTCCTCCCTCTCCAGAGGGCTCCGGTGGAGTAGGCAGCACAGAACCATCGATCCCTTTCTATACATCAACTTTAAACATGTGGAAACCAAAATTAAAGACACATGCTTTATGGTTACATCAGTTCAATTTAGTCATTCAATCATGTCCAACTCTTTGCGACACCATGGACTGCAGCTTGCCAGGCCTCCCTGTCTATCACCAACTCCCAGAGTTTGCTCAAACTCATGTCCATTGAGTCCGTGATGCCATCCAACCATCTCATCCTCTGTCATCCCCTTCTCCACCTGCCCTCAATCTTTCCCAGCATCAGGGTCTTTTCCAATGAGTCAGCTCATTGAATCAGTTGCCAAAATATTGGAGTTTCAGCTTCAACATCAGTCCTTCCAATGAATGTTCTGGCTGATCACCTTTAGGATGAACTGTTTGGATCTCCTTGCAGTCCAAGGGACTCTCAAGATCTCCTCCAACACCACGGTTCGAAAGCTTCAATTTTTCAGCACTCAGCCTTCTTTATGGTCCAACTCTCACATCCATACATAACTACTGGAAAAACCATAGCCTTGACTAGACGGACCTTAGTCGGCAAAGTAATGTCTCTGCTTTTGAATATGCTCTCTGGGTTGGTCATAACTTTCCTTCCAAGGAGTAAGTGTCTCTTAATTTCATGGCTGCAGTCACCATCTGCAGTGATTTTGGAGCCCCAAAAATAAAGTCAGCCACTGTTTCCACTGTTTCCCCATCTATTTGCCATGAAGTGATGGGACCGGATGCCATGATCTTCGTTTTCTGAATGTTGAGCTTTAAGCCAACTTTTTCACTCTCCTCTTTCACTTTCATCAGGAGGCTGTTCAGTTCCTCTTCACTTTCTGCCATAAGGGTGGTATCATCTGCATATCTGAGGTTATTGATATTTCTCCTGGCAATCTTGATTCCAGCTTGTGCTTCATCCAGCCCAGCGTTTCTCATGATGTACTCTGCATAGAAGTTAAATAAGCAGGGTGACAATATACAGCCTTGACGTACTCCTTTTCCTATTTGGAACCAGTCTGTCATTCCATGTCCAGTTCTAACTGTTGCTTTCTGACCTGCATACAGATTTCTCAACAGGCAGGTCAGGTGGTCTGGTATTCCCATCTCTTTCAGAATTTTCCACAGTTTATTGTGATCCACACAGTCAAAGGCTTTGGCATAGTCAATAAAGCAGAAATAGATGTTTTTCTGGAACTCTCTTGCTTTTTCGATGATCCAGCGGATGCTGGCAATTTCATCTCTGGTTCCTCTGCCTTTTCTAAAACCAGCTTGAACATCAGGAAGTTCACGGTTCACGTATTGCTGAAGCCTGGCTTGGAGAATTTTGAGCATTACTTTACTAGCATGTGAGATGAGTGCAATTGTGCGGTAGTTTGAGCATTCTTTGGCATTGCCTTTCTTTGGGATTGGAATGAAAACTGACCTTTTCCAGTCCTGTGGCCACTGCTGAGTTTTCCAAATTTGCTGGCATATTGAGTGCAGCACTTTCACAGCATCATCTTTCAGGATTTGAAACAGCTCAACTGGAATGCCATCACCTCCACTAGCTTTGTTCGTAGTGATGCTTTCTAAGGCCCACTTGACTTCACATTCCAAGATGTCTGGCTCTGGGTAAGCGATCACACCATCGTGGTTATCTTGGTCGTGAAGATATTTTTTGTACAGTTCTTCTGTGTATTCTTGCCACCTCTTCTTAATATTTTCTGCTTCTGTTAGGCCCATACCATTTCTGTCCTTTATTGAGCCCATCTTTGCATGAAATGTTCCCTTGGTATCTCTAATTTTCTTGAAGAGATCTCTAGTCTTTCCCATTCTATTATTTTCCTCTATTTCTTTGCACTGATCCCTGAGGAAGGATTTCTTATCTCTCCCTGCTATTCTTTGGTACTCTGCATTCAAATTGGTATATCTTTCCTTTTCTCCTTTCCTTTTAGCTTCTCTTCTTTTAACAGCAAGGCCTCCTCAGGCAGCCGTTTTGCTTTTTTGCATTTCTTCTTCTTGGGGATGGTCTTGATCCCTGTCTCCTGCACAATGTCGCAAACCTCCGTCCATAGTTCATCAGGCACTCCGTCTAGCAGATCTAGACCCTTAAATCTATTTCTCACTTCCACTGTATAATCGTAAGGGATTTGATGGAGGTCATACCTGAATGGTCTAGTGGTTTTCCCTACTTTCTTGACGTTCAGTCTGAATTTGGTAATAAGGAGTTCATGATCTGAGCCACAGTCAGCTCCTGGTCTTGTTTTTGCTGACTGTATAGACCTTCTCCATCTTTGGCTGCAAAGAATATGATCAATCTGATTTCGGTGTTGACCGTCTGGTGATGTCCATGTGTAGAGTCTTCTCTTGTGTTGTTGGAAGAGGGTGTTTGCTATGACCAGTGCATTCTCTTGGCAAAACTCTATTAGTCTTTGCCCTGCTTCATTCCGCAATCCAAGGCCAAATTGGCTTGTTACTCCAGGTATTTCTGACTTCCTACTTTTGCATTCCAGTCCCCTATAATGAAAAGCACATCTTTTTTGGGTGTTAGTTCTAAAAGGTCTTGTAGGTCTTCATAGAACCATTCATCTTCAGCTTCCTCAGCGTTACTGGTTGGGGCATAGACTTGGATTACCGTGATATTGAATGGTTTGCCTTGGAAACAAACAGAGATCATCCTGTTGTTGATGAGATTGCATCCAAGTACTGCATTTCAGACTCTTTTGTTGACTATGATCGTTACTCCATTTCTTCTAAGGGATTCCTGCCCGCAGTAGTAGATGTAACGGTCATCTGAGTTAAATTCACTCATTCCAGTCCATTTTAGTTCGCTGGACCTAACATTCCTTGATGTTGGGTCCTTGCTTCATGGGCCTGACATTCCAGGTTCCTACGCAATATTGCTCTTTACAGCATCGGACCTTGCTTCCGTCGCCAGTCTCATCCACAACTGGGTGCTGGTTTTGCTTTGGCTCCATCCCTTCATTCCTTCTGGAGTCATTTCTCCACTGATCTCCAGTAGCATCCTGGGCACCTACCGACCTGGGGAGTTCCTCTTTCAGTGTCCTATCTTTTTGCCTTTTCATACTGTTCACGGGGTTCTCAAGGCAAGAATACTGAAGTGGTTTGCCATTCCCTTCTCCAGTGGACCACATTCTGTCAGACCTCTCCATGACCCATCTGTCCTGGGTGGCCCCACACGGCATGGCTTAGTTTCACTGAGTTAGACAAGGCTGTGGTCCTTGTGATCAGATTGGCTAGTTTTCTGTGAGTATGGTTTCAGTGTGTCTGCCCTCTGATGCCCTCTCTCAGCGCCTACTGTCTTACTGGGGTTTCTCTTCCCTTGGACGTGGGGTATCTCCTCTCGGCTGCTCACCGCTCCAGCACCACACAGACGCCGCTCACCGCAGTTACATCAAAGAAAAGTAAATACTTGGGCGTAAGCTTAGCAAAGTGTACAGAGAATCTGTATGCCAAGAATTATGCAACAGTAAAGGGAGAAACCAATGAAGACCTGAAGAAATGGAGGGGTGTACTGTGTCTGTGGATCAGAGGACTCGGCATAGTACATATGTCAGATGTTTTCGGATTGATCTGTAGGCTTAATGCAATTCCCATCCAAGGTATTTTTGTAGACATAGACGGGGAGAAAATATTTGCAAGCCATGTACCCCACAAAGGACTAGTATCTGGAATATATAAAGAGGCTTCAAAACTCAACAGAAAAAAAAAAAGTGCCGTTAAAATATGGACAAAAGACATAAAGGGCACGTGCGTCTTGACTGTGGCGTGGACACACACGTGTCAGGCACACACTCTGGCGTGGACACACGCGTGTCAGGCACACACTGTGGATGCGAGGGAGACTGGAGAAGAGCGTCATGGGCTGCATCCATATCTGTGTTATGGCTGTCCTTGTGGACATCCTGGCGTGCTGCGATTCATGGGGTTGCAAAGAGTTGGACACGACTGAGCGACTGAACTGAACTGACCTGACTGAACTGAGATTGGGGGCAAACTGGGCAAAGTGTACAAGGAATCCTGGTGTTATTTCTTACAACTGCATTTGAACCTATAATTACCTCAAAATAAGAAACTTAGCTTTTAAAAACTTACATAATGTGGAAAGTACATTCATTTGGAAACAATGACTTTTTCTACTCACATTTAATGAGAGAGTTTGTTTAAATTCTGGACAAGTTTCTTAGTATAAGCACCTCCGCTGTTCAAGTTTGAGTCACGCTGTACCAGCGTGCACACGCGTGTCTCTGTGCCTGGAATCCCAGTGCACAGCTCTGGAGCCATCACGTCCCAGAAATACACACCCTTTGATCTCCACACAAGCGTGCTGCTCCTGAAAATTATCTAGAAATGCTTATTTAAAATAACATTCAACACACAGAATTATGACCAAAACTGAGTTTCCATTTCTTTTTTTCTGAATCAAAGACAGACTCCTATCAGCATCCCACACAGCCATTCACTGAAGCTTCTCCAGGCCAGCGTGTCATTCTTAAACTGTCTCTTGCTCATAATTAGGCAACTGAAGGGGCTCTCTGCCAGCCTGGAGCAAAGGCAGCGTCATGACGTCAGGGAAGAGACCTCGCGTTACTCGACGAGTTGCCCCATCTCGTTTGCTCGGTGCTTACCTGGTTTTTATCTGTCTCCTCCCCTCTTGGTTTTTATCTGTCTCCTCCCCTCAGGAGACTGCCAGCTGTGTGAGGGCAAGAACCAGTCTGTCCACACCCGAAGCCCTGGAGGGGATGGGGCCAGCAGGTGGCTGTGACTGAGAACACTGGGGGGTGGGTGCATTTTCTCCCTGTGCCCCCCACCGGCAGCCCCTGCGTCTCCAGGCCCCAGCCTGCCTGGCAGGCTCTCCAAGGGGCCCACGAGCTCACCGATGGGGCAGGAGCTGCCAGGCCGTCTGGTCCTGAAGTGCAGCATCTCCTCTCCTGGAGTCTGAGCCCCTGCTGCACACACACCCTAATACCACACACCTACGTTCCACCCTGGCAGGGACTGAGTAAGCAAATCAGAATCCGGATTCTCCAGCGCCTCCAAAGGACAGTGACTTCCGTGCAGGAGGCCGAGCAGGGGTCTGTCTGCTGAGAATTTTTTACAAAAGTTGCCCTGGAGCATGAGCTTATTGACTTAAACGCAGAAAGGCTCTGACTGCCCAGAAAGAACCCCTCAGGGGCCACCCCCCCATCCACCCCCGGTCCCTCTCCAGTGTAGCTGGGGGAGGTCAGCACAGGGTCACATACACCCCAAAGTCCTGGCAAAAGTATCTGGGACCCAGCTTGCCAGCCCTTCCCACAGGAGACCCTGGGGCCCCCCACCTGTGCTTCTCAGAACCATTCAGCCTGTTGAAATAGGAGCTGGTTTTCTCACTTTTGTATGTGTCTGTACAAGATGGGCAACTTTTTGTGTATGCATGGTGTGAGGTCGTATCGTGTTGGAGTGGGCAGAGGGAGAGGGAGGGAGGGAGGTAGCTGAGTGATGCCACGCGTGGCCGGATGCTCATCTAGTCTGTGTGTCGGGTTGGTCCAGTGTGTGTGCACGCTGCGTTATGTAAGGCCGCATGGTTAGCGGCTTCTAAGGCACGCAAGGTGTGAGATGGGTTTTGTCTTTTGTGTGTATATAGTACGTAAAAGGGTTACTTAATTTTTCTGCCTGAATGGAAACAATGGGCATCTCATTCTTTGATGTAAAATGAACAGTTAGATCAGAAATGGTGAAGGGTCTGAGACAGCTCTCCCTGCAGCTAACAGGGTGACCCAGCACAGTCTCCCATCTGTGGGACCACACCCGGGTCAGAGGCAGAGTGTTAGCTCCTTGCAGCAGCAGTAACACCAGACCAGCTCCTCCAGCTCCTCCTCACCGGCAGGCAGAGGTGTGTGTTTCAGAAGAAACTTGAAATTAGGAAGTCTGAGCGCATATGAGATGGCTTGGGGACCTCCCATCCTGCCTTCCAGACAGAGAGAAGTGTTCATTGACTCTGGAATGTAAGCAAACCTTCCCCTGGAGGGGACATTCCTGTCTACCCTGGGATGTCTCTGAGATTGACCTTCCTGACTCGGCTGTAAATGGCCTTGCTTGGAGTGCCTGGACCACACAGAAACAGAAACGAGATTTTCGTGGAGAGCTGCTAGGATCTATTTTTTAAAAATACTTGTAGATAGAGATCTAATTTTCTCACTGTGGATATAGCGTGATGAATATTTTAGCATGGTGTTCTGAGTTGGAAAAGTATGGGTGTGTGTCTGTGTGTGTCTGTGTGTGTGTGTGATTGACTAATTTATTTGCTTAAAGTGTGAGGTGGATGTCTAACTGTTTTCTCTATATGACTGAAATTCATACTCATTCATAATCAAATTCATACTCTGTCCATTGTAAGGCATGATGTTTTGTGTATGGTATGAGACAGTTATCAAATTTTCTGGTACATTGGAAACGGTATCTTTTTGAGTGTGTGCTGTAATTGAATATTTTGTATATGATATGAAATAAAGATGGAGAAGGAACTGGCAACCCACTCCAGAATTCTTGCCTGGGAAATCCCATGGGCAGAGGAGCCTGGCAGGCTACAGTCTGTGGGGTCACAGAGTCGGACACAACTGAGTGACTAACACACAGTCACGTGAAATAAAGACCCCCTTTTTTATATGTGTGGGGGGAGGGTGTCTAACCTCTCATCTGTGTCTCTGAGATGGATATATAACTGTCTCGCGTATTGTGTAAGATGGTCACTTATGTAGATCTGCGTGCATACTGGGGTGGCGTGTTATCTAATTTAATGTTTCTACCATGGAGAAAAACATGTAACACTTTGATTTCTATCAGTTCTGAATATTGAGGACTTTCTTTTGTAAGCCTCTTTTTTTAAACAACAGCTATATTGAGACGACATCCCCGTGTCAGTGCTCCCGTCGTGGATCACAGCCTTGCTGTGGTGAAGGGGCTTGTGTAACCGAATGAAGCTCTGAGCCATGTCTCCTAGGCCGCCAGAGACAGACGGGTCACGGAGGAGAGTTCTGACAAAACATGGTCCACTGGGGGAGGGGATGACAAGCCACTCCAGTATTCTGGCCGTAAGAAACCCAGGAGAAGCATGAAAAGGCAAAAAGATATGACACGGAAAGAAGAGCACCCCAGGTCAGAAGGTGTCCAACATGCTAGTGGAGAAGAGCAGAGGGCAACTACTACCGGCTTCAGAAAGAATGAAGCAGCTGGGCCAAAGTGGGATGGCGCTCAGCTGTGGGTGTGTCTCATGGTGACAGTGCAGTCCAATGCTGTGAAGAACAATATTGCATAGGAACCTGGAATGTTAGGCCCATCAATCAAGGTAAACTGGGCAAGAAGGAAAAGGCAAAAGTGAACACCAACAGCTTAGGAGTCAGTTAACTAAAATGGATGGGAATAGGCTAATTTAATTCAGATGACCATTATATCTACTACTGTGGGCAAGTATCCCTTAGAAGAAATGGAGCGGCCCTCATAGTCAACAGTTCAGTTCAGTCGCTCAGTCATGTCCGACTCTCTGCGACCCCATGAACTGCAGCACGCCACACCTCCCTGTCCATCACCAACTCCCGGAGTCCACCCACACCTGTGTCCATTGAGTCGGTGATGCCATCCAGCCATCTCATCCTGCTTTCCTCTTCTCCTCTTGACCCCAATCTTTCCCAGCATCAGGGTCTTTTCCAATGAATCAGCTCGTCGAATCAGGTGGCCAAAATATTGGAGTTTCAGCTTCAACATCAGGCCTTCCAATGAATACCCAGGACTTATGTCCTTTAGGATGGACTGGCTGGATCTCCTTGCAGTCCAAGGGACTCTCAAGAGTCTTCTCCAACACCACAGTTCAAAAGCATCAATTCTTTGGCACTCAGCTTTCTTCACAGTCCAACTCTCACATCCATACATGACCACTGGAAAAACCATAGCCTTGACTAGATGGACCTTTGTTGGCAAAGTAATGTCTCTGCTTTTTAATAGGCTGTCTAGGTTGGTCATAACTTTCCTTCCAAGGAGTAAGCATCTTTTAATTTCATGGCTGCAGTCACCATCTGCAATGATTTTGGAGACCAGAAAAATAAAGTCAGCCACTGTTTCCACTGTTTCCCCATCTATTTGCCATGAAGTGATGGGACCGGAGGCCATGATCTTAGTTTTCTGAATGTTGAGCTTTAGGCCAACTTTTTCAGTTTCCTCTTTCACTTTCATGAAGAGGCTCTTTAGTTCTTCTTCACTTCATAGTCAACAAAAGAGTCTGAAATGCAGTAGTTGGTGCAACATCAAAAATAACAGAATGATCTCAATTCATTTCCAAGGCAAACCATTCAACATCACAGTAATCCAAGTCTACACCTCAACCACTAATGCCGAAGAAGCTGAAGTTGACCACTTCTATGAGGCTCTACAACACCTTCTGGAATTAACACCAAAAAAAGATGTCCTTTTCGTCATAGGGGACTGGAGTGCAAATATTAGGAAGTCAAGAGATACCTGGAGTAACAGGCAAGTTTATCCTTGGAGTACAAAACGAAGCAGGGCAAAGGTTAACAGAGTTTCATCAAGAGAACGCACTGGTCACAGCAGACCCCTTCCAACAACACGAGAGCGAGCCTCATACAGACACCGCCGGATGGTCAGCCCTGGAAGCAGACTGATCATATTCTTTGCAGGTGAAGATGGAGAAGCTCTATACAGTCAGCAGAAACAAGGCCTGGAGGTGACTGTGGCTCAAATCATGAGCTCCTTATTGCAAAACCCAGACTTAAATTGAAGAAAGTAGGGAGCACCACTAGGCCATTCAGGTACGACCTACATCGAATCCCTTACGATTACATGGTGGCGGTGACGAGCAGATTCAAGAGATTAGATCCAGCAGACAAAGTGCTGGACGGAGGTTTGTCAACGCTGCGCAGGAGGGAGTGAGCAAGGCCATCGCAGAGAGAGGAGAGCGAGAAGGCAGAGCGGCTGGCGAGGAAGCTCGGCAAACAGTCGAGGAGGGAAGAGGCGCGCAAGGCAAGGGGGAGGGAAAAACACACCCGGCCGAATGCAGAGCTCCAGAAAATAGCAAGGAGACATGAGAAGACCTTCTCAAATGAACAGTGAAAAGAAATAGAGGAAAATAATACAATGGGAAAGACTAGAGAGCTATTCAAGAAAATTGGAGGTATCAAGGGAACATTCCAAGCAAGGACAGGCACAATAAAGGACAGAAATGGTAAACGAAGCAGAAAAGGTTAAGAAGAGGTGGCAAGTTCTTCTTGCACAGAAGAATTATACAAGAAAAGTCTTCACGACCTGCATGACCACAATGTTGCGGTCACTCATCCAGAGCCAGACATCCTGTGATATGAAGACAAGCGAGCCTTAGCAAGCATTACTACAAGCAAAGCTAGAGGAGGCAACGACGTTCTGGCTGAGTTGCTTCAAATTCTGAAAGATGCTGCTGCTAAACTGCTGCATTCAGTATGTCAGCAAATTTGGACAACTCAGCAGTGGCCACAGGACTGGAAAAGGCCAGTCTTCATTCCAATCCCAAAGAGGGCAATGCCAAAGGGTGTTCAGACTACTGCCCAGTGGTGCTTATTCCACATGCTAGCAAGATTAGGCCCCAAATCCTTCAAGCCAGGCTTCAGCAGTACTTGAATCGTGAACTTCCAGATATACAAGCTGGATTTACAAAAGGCAGAGGAACCAGAGATCAAATTGCCAACATTTGCTGGATCAAAGAGAAAGCAAGGGAATTCCAGAAAAACATCTATTTCTGCTTCATTGATTGTGCTAAAGCCTTTGACTGTGTGGATCACAACAAACTGTAGAAAATTCTTAAAGAGATGGGGATACCAGACCATCTTACCTGCCTTCTGAGAAACCTGTATTCAGGTCAAGAAGCAACAGTTAGAACCAGACTTGGAACAACTGACTGGCTCAAAATTGGACAGGGAGTAAGACAAAGCTGTATATTGTCACCCTGCTTATTTAAATTACATGCAGAGAACATCATGCAAAATACCTCAGGCTGGATGAATCACAAACTGGAATCCAGATTGCCAGGAGAAATGTCAACAACCTCAGATATACAGATGATACCACTCTAATGGCAGAAAGTGAGGAGGAACTAAAGAGCCTCTTGATGAGGGTGAAAGAGGAGAGTGAAAAGGCTGACTTATAACTCAACATTCAAAGAACTAAGATCATGGCGTCTGGTCCCATTGCTTCATGGCAAATAGAAGCAGGAAAAGTGGAGACGGGGATAGATTTTATTTTCTTTAGCTCCAAAAATGACTGTGGATGGTGATTGCAGCCACAGAATTAAAGGACGCTTGCTTCTTGGAAGGAAAGCTATGACCAACCTAGACAGCATATTAAAGAGCAGCGGCAACACTTTGCTGACAAAGGTCCACACAGTCAAAGCTATTTTTTGCCAGTTGTCACATATAGATGTAAGAGCTGGACCATAAAGAAAGCTGAGCAGCTTTTGAACTGTAGTGCTGAGAGGACTCTTAAGATCTCTTGGACTGTAAGGAGATCCAACCAGTCCATCCTAAAGGAAATCAACCCTGAGTACTCATTGGAAGGACTGATGCTGAAGCCAAAGCTCCAATACTTTGGCCACCTGATGCAAAGAACTGACTCATTGGAAAAGACCCTGATGCTGGGAAAGATTGAAGGCAGGAGAAGGGGACGACAGAGGAAGAGATGGTTGGATAGAATCGTCAACTCAATGGACATGAATTTGAGCGAACTCCAGGAGATGGTGGAGGACAGGGAAGCCTGGTGTGCTGCAGTGCATGGGGTTACAGAGTGGGACAGGACTTAGCAACTGAGTGCCAACAATGAGTGTCTTTTGTGACTGCCCTCCTCACCGAGAGTAATGCTTTCAAGGTTCATCTGTGTTTCTGCATGTTGGTTCTTCCCTTCTTTTTATTGTCAAATAATATTTCATTCACTATATGGATTTACCACATTATCCATTCATCAGCTGATGGACTGTTTCCACCTTGAGACTTTCATCAATAATAGACACTTATATGTCAGTTTTTGGCGGACATTTGTTTTCATTTCTCTTGGGTCTGTACCTAGGTGTGCAACTGCTGGGTCATATGCTCACTTCACGTTTACTTTTTTTGAGGAACTGCCTGACTGTTTTCCAAAGTGGCTGCACCATTTACATTCCCACCAACAGTGCCTGAGGATTCCAACTTCTTTACATGCTTGGCAACACTTGTTTTTGCCTGTCTCTCTCTTTTTGGCCTCACCACGCAGCATGTGGGATCTTAGTTCCCTGACTAGGGACGGAACCTCTCCGCTTCCTACAGTGGAAGCATGGAGTCTTAACCACCAGACCACCAAGTCGGTCCCTTGCCTGTCCCTCCGACTCTAGCCGTTCTAGCGGGTGAGAAGTGGAGTCTGTGGTTTCGGTCTGCATGTCCCTACAGGCTAATGAAGGTGAGCGTCTTTACGTGTGCCTCTTGGCCGACTGTGTATCTTCTTTAGAGACACATCTGTTCAGGTGCCTCGTCCACTCTTTCACCTGAGCGTCTGCCCTTCTGTTGCTGGGTTGTGAGCGTCTGTGCGTCGCCGCGTTCTCACTCTTCCTGTGAGGGGCTGTCTCAGTGGAGCCTTATTTCTGGCCGTGTTGCCACATGCAGACTTGCTATAGTTGCAGGGAGCAGGGCTGACTCTTCACCGTGGTCTGGAGGCCTCTCACTGTGGTGGCTTTTCTTGTTGCGGAGCTCAGGAAGCAAATATATGAGTTAATGGGCTTTAGTCATTGTGACAGGTCGGCCCCGCGGTTGTGGCATACGGGATTAGCTCCCTACGGCGCGTGGGATCTCCCCAGACCAGGCATCTGCCTGCGTCCCCTGCACTGGCAGGCAGATTCTTACCCCTCTACCACCAGGGAGGTCCTCTTACATGTTGTTATGTGTTCTAGGTACAAATCTCTGACCGGATTATGATTTGCAAAAATGTGAGTTTCTCTTCACTTTCCTGATGGTGTCCTTTGAAATACATATGTCTTTCATTTTGACGATATTCAGCTTATCCATTCTTCCTTGTGTTGTTTGTGCCTGTATCCTGTCTAAGAAGCCACTGCCTAATCCAGCATTTGTACCCATGCTTTTTCTAAGGGTGTAAAAGTTTGAGCTCTCACATTTGGGCCTTTGGGGTCTTCGAGTTACTTTTTTAATACAGTCCAAGCTCCTGCTTTTGCATGTGAGTGTTCTGTTTTCCCAGTGCCATTTCTTAAAAAGACTGTGCTTTCTCCACTGACTTGTCTTGGATTCCTTTTTGAAAACCAGTTGACCACAAATGGGAGGGTTCATTTTTGGACTCTCAGTTCTAGTCCATTGATCTGGATTGTCCTTACGCCAGTACGAACTGTCTTGATGACTGTAGCTTTGTAGTAAATTTTGAAATCAGGAAATGGGAGTACTCCAACTTTGTTCTTCTTTTTCAAGATTGTTTTGGCTATTCTGGGTCTTGTGAATTTCCACATGCATTTTAGGATCACATCATCAATACCTGTGAGGAAGCCATCTGGGTTTTGATATGGGTTGTAGATTAGCTGTGAGAACATTCACATCTTAACAACTTTGTCTCTGAACCTTGAACTGTCTCCGCATTCATTCAGGTCTTCTTCAATTTCCTTCAGAAATGTTTCCTAGCTTTTGGAATATAAGTACCATACTCTTTCATCACATCGATTAGTAATTTGTTTTTTAATTAACACACTATACGTTTTAGAGCAGACTTAGGTTCACAGGAAAATTGATCACAAAATACAGAGCTCTCCCATTTCTGCCCCCACACATGACGTCCCTTATTATTAACATCGGTATGTTTGTTATGATTGCTGAATCAATATCGACACGTTGGTATGTACTGGTATGTACTGATACTACACAAAGTTCGTAGTTGACACAGCTTACATTCTGTGGGTCTGACAAATGTGTGATGGCGTGTGTCTACCATCATAGTCTCACACAGAGCTGTCTCACTGCCCTGAAGGCCATCTGTGCTCTGCCTGCTCACCCCTCCCCACCCAGACCCCTGGCAACCACTCATCCTTTCTTTAACCCCACAGTTTTGCCTTTTCCAGAATGTCATAAAGTTGTACTCATACAGTATGTAGCCTTTCCCACTGGCATCTTCTACTTAGAAACACACACTTAAGGTTTCTCCATGTCTTTTCATTGCGGCTCAGAGGGTAAAGAATCTGCCTGTCTTTTTATCGCTTGAACTTGTTCCTTTTTAATGCTGAGCCATATTCCATTGTCTGGGTGGATCACACTTTATCCATTTACTGAAGATACTTTGCTTGCTTCCAGTTTGGGCAGCTGCCATTAAAACTGCTGTAAATATCTCTGTGCGAGTTTCAGTCCTTTGGGTAAATGCCAAGGACCACGACTGCCGACCCTAACGGTAGGAAAACCGTTATTTTCTCAGAAATTGTCACGCTATCTTCCAACGTGACTGCTCCATTCTGCATCCCCACCAGCGGTGATGAGAGCTCCTGGTAGACCATGCACTCCCCAGCGATCGGTGTCGTCGGTGTTCCGGGTTGTGGCCGTTCGATGAGGTGCGCAGTGGCCCCGGGATGCTGCTTCGGTTCGCGTCCCCCTGATGACACATGAAGTGGTCTCTCTTTCCTCATGCTCGTTCGCCATCGGTGAGTCACTTGGTGAGGTGTTTGTTCAGATCTTTTGCCCATTTCCAACTTCGGCTCCCAGGGGTATAGCCCCCCTGCGGCCCCACCACTGGGGGCCTGGCTCCCGCTCAGGAGCTCACGGGGCCTCCTCTTCCCCTTGCTGGAGACAACCTGGGGCAGAGACTGGACAGACTGTGCTGCCCACTTGAGGGTGCTCATGGGGGTGGTCAGCAGTGGGCACACGGGCATGGGCTGAGGCACAGAGCGCCTGCTGCAGCGGGATGAAGCTTGGGTTTCTAGGTGGCACTGCCTTTGACCAGGAGGCACGGATGTCTGGCCATCTCTCTTTTAGGCTGGCATTCCCACCGCTGTTGCTGTTCCATCACTAAGTCATGTCAGACTCTTTGTGACCCCAGGGACTGCAGCACGTCAGGCCTCCCCCTCCTGTATTATCTCCTGGAGCTCACCCAAACTCGTGTGCATTGAGTCGGTGATGCCATCCAACCATCTCATCCTCTGTCGTCCCCTTCTGCTCCTGTCCTCAATCTTTCCCAGCATCAGGGTTTTTTCCAATGAGTCAGTTATTCACATAATGTGGCCAAAGTATTGGTGCTTTAGCTTCAGCATCAGTCATTCCAATGAATATTCAAGACTGATTTCCTTTAGGATTGACTACTTTGATCACGTGGCAGTCCAAGGGACTCTCAAGAGTCTTCTCCAACACCACAGTTCAAACGCATCAATTCTTTGGTGCTCAGCCTTCTTTACGGTCCAGCTCTCACATCTATACACGACTACTGGAAAAACCATAGCTTTGACTGTATGGATCTTTGTCAGCACAGTGATGTCTCTGATTTTTAATAAGCTGTCTAGGTTTGTCATAGCTCTTCTTCCGAGGAGCAAGCATCCTTTAATTTTGTGCCTCCAATCACTGTCTGTTTTGGAGTTCACAAACATA
The DNA here is from genome assembly GCF_014754425.2 of Oryx dammah. Taxonomy (NCBI): domain Eukaryota; kingdom Metazoa; phylum Chordata; class Mammalia; order Artiodactyla; family Bovidae; genus Oryx; species Oryx dammah. Next base: position 116,118,957 of record NW_024070187.1, on the reverse strand, counting down.
AAATCTGTTACTGTTTCCACTTTTCCTTCCATCTATTTGCCATGAAGCAATAGGACCAGATGCCATGATCTTAGTTCTTTGAATGTTGAGTTTTAAACCAGCTTTTTCACTCTCCTCTTTCACCCTCATCAAGAGGCTCTTTAGTTCCTCCTCACTTTCTGCCATTAGAGTGGTATCATCCATCCGGTTCTAACTGTTGCTTCCTGAACTGCATAAAGTTTCCTCAGGAGGCAGGTAAGGTGGTCTAGCACTCCCATTTCTTTAAGAATTCTCCACAGTGTGTTGTGATCCAGACATGGAACAATGGACTGGTTTCAAATTGGGAAAGGAGTACATCAAGGCTGTATATTGTCACCCTGCTTATTTAACTTCTATGCAGAGTACATCACGCAAAATGCTGGGCTGGATGAAGCCCAAGCTGGAATCAAGATTGCCAGGAGAAATATCAATAACCTTAGATATGCAGATGACACCACCCTTATGGCAGAAAGTGAAGACTAAAGAGCCTCTTGATGACAGTGAATGAGGAGAGTGAAAAACTGGCTGAAAACTCAACATTCAAAAAACGAAGATCATGGCATCCGGTCCCATCACTTCACGGCAAATAGATGGGAAAACAATGGAAACAGTGAGAGACTTAACTTTGGGGGCTCCAAAATTGCTGCCGATAGTGACTGCAGCCATGAAATGAAAAGATGCTTCTTGGAAGAAAAGCTATGACCAACCTAGACAGCATATTAAAAAGTAGAGACATTGCTTTGCCAACAAAGGTCCGTCTAGTCAAAGCTATGGTTTCTCCAGTGGTCATGTATGGATGTGAGAGTTAGACCATAAAGAAAGCTGAGCACTGAAGAATTGATGCTTATGAACTGCGGTTCTAAAAGGCTCTTGAGAGTCCCTTGGACTGCAAGATCCCACCAGTCAGTCCTAAAGGAGATCAGTCCTGAATGCTCATTGGAAGGACTGATGCTCAAGCTGAAGCTTCCATAGTTTGGCCACCTGATGCGAAGAGCTAACTCATTTGAAAAGACCCTGATGCTGGGAAAGATTGAGGGCAAGAGGAGAAGGGGACGACAGAGGATGGGATGGTTGGATGGCGTCACCGACTCGAGGGACATGAGTTTGGGTGAACTCCGGGAGCTGGTGATGGACAGGGAGGCCTGGCGTGCTGCAGTCCATGGGGTCACAGAGAGTCAGACGTGACTGAGCGACTGAACTGAACTGAACAGCATTGGGAGGTGGCTTCTTTACCACTAGCGCCACGTGGGAAGCCCACAATCTTTGACTGTCTTCAGCTCAGCTCAGTCACTCAGTCATGTCTGACTCTGTGACCCCACGCACTGCAGCACGCCAGGCCTCCCTGTCCATCACCAACTCCCAGAGCTTGCTCAAACTCATATCTGATGCTATCTAACCATCTCACCCTCTGTCTTCCCCTTCTCCTCCTGCCTTCAATCTTTCCCAGCATCAGAGTCTTTTCCAAAGAGTCATTTCTTTGCATCAGGTGGCCAAAGTATTGGAGCTTCAGCTTTAGCATCAGTCCTTCCAACGAATATTCAGGACTGACTTCCTTTAGAATGGGCTGGTTGGATCTCCTTGCAGTCCAAGGGATTCTCAAGAGTCTTCTCCAACACTACAGTTCAAAAGCATCAATTCTTTAGTGCTCAGCTTTCTTTATGGTCTAACTCTCACATCCAAACATGACTATTGGAAAAACCATAGGTTTGACTAGATGGACCTTTGTTGGCAAAGTAATGTCTCTGCTTTTTAATATGCTGTCTAGGTTGGGCATAACTTTGTGACCCTATGGACTGTAGCCCGCCAGGCTTCTCTCTCCATGGGCTTTCCCAGGCAAAAATACTGGAGTGGGTTTTCCTATCCTTCGCCAGGGAATCTTCCCGACTCAGAGATAGAATCTCTGTCTCCTGTATTGCAGGTTAGACGTTAAAACACACTGGGTCGAACCCTGGGTCAGGAAGATCCCCTGGAGAAGGGAATGGCAATCCACTCTAGTATTCTTGCCTGGAGAATCCCATGGACAGAGGAGCCTGGCGGGCTGCAGTTCAGAAGGTCACACACGACTGAAGTGGCTTAGCATGGCGCGACATAGTCAGTGAAGCAGAAGTATATATTTTTTCTGGAATACCCTTGCTTTTTCTGTGATACAACAGATTTTGGCAATTTGATTGCTGGTTCCTCTGCCTCTTCTAAATCCAGCTTTTACATCCAGAAGTTCTCAGTTCACATACTGTTAAGCCAGTCTTGAAGGCTTCTGAGCACTACTTTGGAGCATGTGGAGCGAATGCAGTTGTATGGCAGTCTGCGGCAGCTTTCCCATTTGGGCTTTGAAATGATAGTATTTTACTCTGTACTTCTTCATTTATCAGCTGGGATGTTCATAAAGAACCTGACCCCTCACAGGTGTTTGGTTGCCTTGAGCCGCGGTTTGTGTGCAAGGCCAGGGAGATAACTGATTTCCCCCATCATCCCTCAGGCCTGAAGATTATGAGTCGGTTCCTCGGGGCCTTACGCTACTGCCACGCTGGGTTTTTAAGCAGCATCATGTACCCACAGTTTAGGTGCTGTAACCCGTTGCTGCCATTAGTCTTTTCGATGCTCAGTGGCCCACGTGTGGCTCCTGGCTCCTGTGCACAGGGGTCTGTGCCACGCCTTTGCTTTCTGGCCCCCTCCATTTCCTGATCCATGCCCAAGAGTGCCCAGCCACCTCCCCGCCTTTGGACATGTGGATAGGGTATAAACCCACTGTAGAGTCTGTTTTCTGGTCCTGGCGTTGGCATTAGCTGTACGTTGGCCCCGGTGACTGGCGTTCTCCTCTGCTTGCTGGCCAGTCTGCTGGACCCGACCCAAGGCACTGTCCTTGTGGAGCACTTCCTGCCTGTGCTTTGTCAGGGCAAGGTCAGACTCCGAGCACCCTGTTGTTCCCTCCACGCATCTCCACTGTAGGCTGGTGGGGGCTGCCTTCCTGCTGAGGGTTAGGTTGTCTGACCTGGGGCCTGGCCTGGTGGGAGGTGCCCCCCGTCATGGTCTCCCAGAACATGTCTTGGTGCCTCTCAGAGCTTCTGGGCAGCGCCAGACAGCTTCCTCTACGTGCATCCTTATCAGGGCTCAGCCCAGGACTCAGGCTCTCCACCCAGTTCTGGAGCGCCCCTCTGCAAGGCCCTCCTCTCCTGTGCCCTCCCCGCAGCCTCGGCACCCTGGCCTCCGAACCGTGGCTTGCCCCATTCGTCCATTTCTCGGGTCACGGCCTGCATTGCCTGGCGCAGCCCCGTTTCCGGTTGTCTCTGGTGGGAGGGTGGCCCCAGTCTCTCCACGCACATGCTGGCCTTAGGAAGCAAGGCAGGAGGTTGTCTCTACCTGCTTGTCATGGGGCCTCGGGGTCGGTGTTGGCCACCTGACTGTTTCTGGGCTGCTGCACCGCCCTATGTTTTATGAGGGATCCAGGGAGACTGAAGCCCCACTGCCGCCACCATCTGCACAGATTTCTAGTCCAGACAGATATGTGGAACAGGCAGTAACCCCCACAGTCTGGGTACCCTTTTCTCCTGCTTGGCCACCTTAATGTTGTGCCCTGGACACCATCCTGGAGGCAACCCCACGACAGCAAGCACAAGCATCTGCACCCTTATTGCAGATGCGAGAACCCCTGTGTAGAGGGCCAACGGTTTGTTCAGTGCTTGCGTCCATACCTGTGGACTGTTCCAGCTTTTCGGTTAGGAATCAGGTTGCAGTTAGCAGCCCTGTCATGTCTTCTGTACTTTGTGTCTCTGGGACTTCCCAGGTGGCTCAGTGGGTAAAGAATCGCACTGCGATGCAGGAGACACAGACTCAGTCTCTGCATCGGGAAGGTCCCCAAAGAAGGGTGAGGAAACCCACTCCATTTGCCTGGGAAACCCCATGGAAAGAGACGCCTGGAGGGTACAGTACAAGGGCCACAAAGAGTCGGACAGCACCGAAGTGCCTGAGCACGTACACACAGTGCATCTCCAGGGTGTTTTCCTACCTGGGGACTCTGAGCCAAAGCGCGATGCCCGTATCGCCGTGCTCAACGTTGCCCATCGCCTCTGTGTTGCCACCAACAATAGCTGAGAGGAGAGTCTTGCCAACAAGATGAGTTGTCAGGTGCTGTGCTTCTCTGGCCAGATTGGTCAAGAGAGGCCTCAGGGGATTTCCGAGCACAGGTCTGAGGGCACAGTGCCACTCAGGCCTGGGAGCAGCTCAGTCGTGGCCTTGAGGTGTGAGGGCCCAGCATGTCCCGGAGGGCCAAGGAGGCCAGGCCAGAGTCAGGGCAGGACCCAGGCCCAAGGCAGGACCTCTGGGAGCTGGAGCAGTGACTGGGGCTGAGGAGAGGCCTGGTGCACTCTGACCTGGACGCTGGGGCTCAGCTTGTTGGCTCCTCTGTCCAGGAGAGACCAGGGGTAGTGGGGTATGGCAGCCACCTAGACAGGACAGGGGGGGCCCAGGCCAGGAGCTGCGGAGGCCGAGAGCCATGGCCGCATCGGGCACCTGTGCAGACAGAGCCGAGACGGCCCCCTCACGAGCCAGATGTGGGGAAACAGCAGTGGAGGAGTCAGGTACGAACCCAGGGGCTGGTGCGCCAGAAGCAGAAGACGGAGGCCTGTGGGCCAAGATGGGGAAGCTCGCCACCTGCAGGCCCCGAGGGACAGGTGGTGCACAGGCCCGGGAGGGGCACGCGCGTCGGGACGGAGCTCAAGAGCACGGGGCAGAGTGAGAGCACGGGCCAGTGTGGCCGCAGAGAGAGGACACGAGGAAGGCCAGGGTCCGAGAAGGTGCCAGCTAGAGGGCAGAGTATGGGACAGCCAGCGAGGGGCTGAGCTTCCAGGAGCAGAGAGCAGCGTGGCGGGTCAGAGGTGCTGGCAGACGCAGCTCACAGAAACTGGGGTGACCTGGGCCAGAGCGCTTTTCTGGGGGAGGGCAGAAGCCTGCAGGGTTAAGAGACCACAGAGGAAGGGAAATTGGTGGGCCAGTGTAGACGGCTCTCCTGAGGAGTTGTGTTACGAAGAAAGCAAAGAAGCACATGTCAAGAGAGCCCATTTCATTCTGTTCTGTTCTGTTGTTCAGACAAACACCCTCACCGGAATGGTCCATCAGGGAAGAGGAGGACATTCAAAAGGAAGGGAGCGGGCCAGGGGGAGCCCGGGCGGGCTGTGGCGGATGGGTGTCTCTGGGGGTGGCTGGGAGGCAGAGGAGAGGGGACCGCTCACCTCTGGGCAAAGAGGAGGCATGGGCGAGGTGGGGGGGGTGGTCTCCTCTCCCTCCTTGTGTCCTGCTTCCAGTCCCTTCTTTTCTGTTCTGCCCTGTTGAAGTGGCCACACAGTGTGCCCCTCACATGCCGGTGAGCAGTGACCTGTGTGCACACTCAGGAGCTCACCACCACCACCAACACACAGGGCCTTCCCTCCAGGCGGCCTCAGGCCGCGTGACCTCTGCCCTCGTGCTCTGGCTCTGAGTGAGGCAGAGGAGGGACATTCTGCAGCTGCTGTGTTATGAGAGTTACCGTTTCGTGTTGAGAATAGATTTGGGGCCCAAAGAAAGAAGCAGAAGGCCAGTCCTGAGGTGAGACGCCAGCTGGCGAAGCTGAAGGCCTTGGACCGGGGGTGGGGGTGGGGGAGCCGCAGGAGATGCTGAGGGGTCCGCTGACAGCATGTGTCGGGGCGCCGGGAAGGAGCCCACCTGCGATGGGGCTGTGGGAAGGTCAGGCGTGGACCTTCTACCATCGGAGCCTGAGCTTCTCAGGCATCGCAGCAGAGATGTGGCAGCGGGACCCAGGAGCCCAGGGGTCAGGTCAAGGTCTGGGCTGTTGTCATCAAGGAGGTTACCCTGGAGAACAGGTGGGCAGCCCAGATGTCTGGTGTGCACCCTCAGCAAGAGACCCCAGGCCTGGGACAAGTTTGGAACTGCTGCTGTGCCTCACACGCCTGTTGCTGGCTCTCCACAGTGTCAGAGGGCTGTCAGACGACTCGGAGTCGCCTCCCCTCAGTCCAGGGCTGATCCCAGTCTGCTGTCGCCCAGGCCTCCTCTTCCAGCCTGGGTCAACTGAGCTCCCATTTCTTGGAAAACAGAAGCATCTAGAATAGAGCATGCACTGCGGCAGGCTGTGGACCACCCCCATGTGAAGGGCTGCGAAATGCCGCACAGCCAGGCCCCAGTCCTAGGTGGGGACTGGGGTCCACAGAGCACGCCACTCTGCCCTCTGCCCCGTCACCGCCACTGCGGTGCCACACCTTCTTCCCACACACTGTGGCCCCGATCCTCTTGCGCCCAGTCACCACCACTGAGGTAGGAAAACCTGTCTTTTCCTTCTGGCACCCAAACTCCATGTGTGGCTTCAGTCGGCAGCCCTGAAACTCTGTCTTTGCCCTCTTCTGTTGAGCAAAGCTTTCCCCAACAGTGCCCACACTGCACTAACCACGGCCCCAGAGGTGCCACCCTCATGCCTCCACCAGCCAGGTCACAACACCCACTTGTGGGGGCCTCCTCCTCAGTCTGCCAGATCCCCAAGTAGGGTTCTTTCTCACTGGCTCCTCCTGGACTCCCTAGTATCTCCACTGGGAGGGCTGCAGGGGGCTTGGTCCCTCGTCCTCACTCACTCCCTTAACCATCTCATCATCTCCAGACGCTGCAAGCTCCCGCTGCACTCCTGTAGCCCCCAGCCTCAGGGCAGCCCCAGTTGGGGGTCAAGCGACATCACCCTCCCCAGATGGTCAACAGCTGTCCATCCCTGCCTCCTCTCATGCCAGCTACCCCAGCAGTCCCACCCACCCTACAGCTCCCCACCTGGTGCAGCACCCTGGCTCTCCCTTGCTCTGCCTCTCACCCCAGCCCCGCCCCCACAGACACAGGGCAGCGGGAGGCCAAGCCCAGGTAGACAGCCCTCTGCTCAGACACTCCAGGAACCCTCTCCATCTGACCTGATCTCCAACCTCTCTGTGCCCTCTAGCTTTCTCCTGGTCTCTGGAAAGCATTCTTCACACTCCCTCCCGCCCCGAGGCCTGAGGTTGGCTGGACTCTCCGCGGGCGAGTCGCCCCCAACCGGTTCCTTGCTGGGCTCGCTGCTCCTCAGGACCCTTCCGTGCCGGTTCGCTCTAAGGTAACCATCTCCGGACACCCGCTGCCTGCCCCAATCGGCTTGTTTCCCACAGGACACCACATTTACGCCGTCCTTCGTGATTCTCTCCCCCACTTCAGTGTGGACCCCACGAGGGCGTGGACGTCGTGATCACTGCTTTACAGCTCCAGGGCAGGGCCTGCAGAAAGGCGGACCCACGGACGGGTGGCGGGGTCAGCCTTGCTGCCTACTGTCTGAGAGCCCAGAGGCCGGGTTTCTGTCTGTCCGCGGCGCCCCCGTTCCTGCCTGATGCTGATTCCCAGGAAAAGAGGAATGCAAGAACGAGTCTGCCTCCCTCGGAGGAAACCCTAGGTCTGGGGGCGGAGTCCTAACGCCTGCTGTCTGCAGGACCCGAAGTTCCGCAAGCCGCGCCTCCGCCCCACGCTGCGCCTGCCGGCCCCGCCCCGCCCCTCACCGGCCCTCCCACGCCCCGCCCCACGCCCCGCCAG
>NW_024070187.1:116039129-116111351 GCF_014754425.2 Oryx dammah | reverse complement strand
GCCCCGCCCCACGCCCCGCCAGGCCCCGCCCCATCTCTGGCCCCGCCTCCCCAGCCCCTCAAGCGTCTCACGACCCAGCTTGGTCTCCGCACGGAGCCCGGCCCCGAGGCTCCCTCTGACCCCGCCCTCCGTCCCCACCCACAACCTCTCACCACGCCCCCGTCCTGGGTTCCGCGGCCGGCAACCCTCGCCTCTTCAGGCCCCAGAGCCGCCCCAGCCCGGACGCGCCTGCGCCCTCTGGCTCCGCCCTTGCCACGCCCCGTACCGCCCCCTCCAGGCCCCGCCCCCGCCCCGGCCGCCGGGTGGGAGCCGGGCCGCGCAACGCGCATGCTCCAGGCGCGGCGCCCCCGACTCTGCGGTCGGCTCCGCTCGGGCATTTCCGCCTCTTTGTTTTAAACTCCGGACGGGTTTTTTTCTCCTGCTCCTGGGGGGGACCCGGAGGGAGCGGCGCCCCCTCCCCCTGCCCGCGCTGCCCCCGCGTGCGCCCAGCTCGCCCGCAGCTGAGACGGCAGGTCAGTGAGTCCGCGCCCCGCCTGGCCTGGCCCGTGGCGCCCGCTCCACAGGCCGCGGCCTCGGCCCGTGTCCGGGCCCGGAAAGCTCCGAACCCCGGCCCGCGCCCCTACACCCTCGTCGGCCCGGCCTGCGGCGCCCCGACTCCGCTCGGCAGGCCCAGGCCCGGGCCGGACCCACGGGGGCCAGACCTAGGGCAGGGCCCGACCTCGGGACGGGTCTTCGGGGAGCGACCGGGGATGACTGGATCCCAGGACCGGCCACCGGGGGGGGGACCAGACCCTTGGACAGGTCACCGGGGAGGACCGGACCCCTGGACGGGTCACTGCAGAGGGGCCAGGGAGGACCAGACCCCTGGACGGGTCACCGCAGAGGGGCCAGAGAGTATCTAACCCCAGGGTGGGTCATCAGGGAGGACTGGACCTTAGGACCCACCGAGAAAAGGCTAGGAAGTACTGGATGCCAAGACAGATCTCTTCTGAGAAAGCCCAACCCCGATGTGGGTCATGGAGGAGGGCTGGGACCTTAAGACTCAGCAGGAGTCAGCTGGACCCCGAGACAGGTCACCGAGGATGGCCAGGACTTAGGGACAGTTGGGACTAGGACAAGTCACTGGGGAGCCGCGGACCTTAGGGTGGGTCACCGGGGGGCGGTCTGTACCCCAGGACTGGCCGGTGGAAAGATCAGGACTTGAGTAACCCCACTGGAGAGAACTGAGACCCCAGGGCCGCTCTCCACTAGGGCCAGGATTTCGAAACTGTCCTGTGAGCACTTCTCGGACCCTGGGACAGCCCGTCCTTCCCAGGAGCCAGGACCCTGGGGCTGTGCCACGTGGAGGCCTCTGGCTTCTGACAGGCTGCAGGGATGGCCCAGGTAGGTCGTGAAGAAGAGCTGGACGCTGGGCGGTCCTGGAGAAGACTGGCTCTCAGACAGGACCGGGACTGCGATGAGAGCTGAAACTTGGAGACAGGCCCCCAGGAAGGCTGCGACTCTTGAATGAGTCACTGAGAAGCACCCAGGCCTCAAGGGTGGTCTCTGAGGAGTGCTGGGACCCCAGGCTGGACCCCCAGGGGCCTGGGCCCTGGGGCAGTTTCCAGAGTGCCTGGAATCCACTCAGCTCACTCGGCTGGACCCCAGCTGCTCTAAAGGTCTAGAGCATCAGGGATCCTGGGTATGTAAGCCCCACAGGTGCAAACCAGCCCTCTCTGTGTGGCCCCTGAGCGCCTGGGCCCCACAAACCTTCTGACCTTCAGCAGTTGCTGCCTGGACTGGCCCCCGGGGGTAGGCTGGGTTGAGACTGACGGAGCTCCTACTCCACACTGCTCCGTGCCCCGAGCCAGCAGGGCGCCCTCGCCAGACCGAGGAAGCTGCCCCCTACCCTGCTCTCCCAGCCTCTGCTCCAGGGCTGCCGTTTCCTTACCTGCACCCCGGCCATCTTCGACCACTTCTGCCCTCCCCGCCCTCTGGTGGTGTCACAGAAGCGCCCCGTTCTCCAGGTCTGGAGGTGCTTTCGGTGTCCAGGGGCTCCAGGAGGGATGGGATCCAGACGCCGTGTGGGCTGCGGGGCGGGTTTGGGGGCCAGTGGTCCGGTGTGTATCAGGTGAACCGTCAGGCGCCTTCTCCCTCCAGAAAGAGAACCTGGGGTGGGGGCTCTGCTTCTCCAAAACCTTACGTCTGGCCTCACCCAGACCTTGCCCGCGGTGCCCTTTACTTTGAGAGTAGGCATGGAGACGTGCTGCCTTTGGGCCAGGGAAGGCTCCCGAGTGTCCAGTGCATGAGGCTGCCCAGGTGGGCACTGTCTACCTGGCGTGGGGCCCGCGTGCAGCGCGTTCAGTGTATGGACGAGAGGCAGGCGCACATTCAGAGAGGTTGCCCTGTGTTCGCATGGGGCGTGACTCTAAAACCCGAGGGAGACGCTTGAATGATCAGTTCACTGTTTCATTTTGTGCCATAACTTCTCTTCTTGGTTACTTAGGAGAAACCCCCTTTGCGTTTTCAGTGTAACATTTCATAGGACCTACTCTTAAATGGAGTCCGTGAATAGTTCAGCCTAGAAAGTTTTATTTGTCAATTGGAGAAGGAAATGGGAACCCACTCCAGTGTTCTTGCCTGGAGAATCCCAGGGACAGGGGAGCCTGGTGGGCTGCCGTCTATGGGGTCGCACGGAGTCGGACATGACTGAAGTGACTTAGCAGCAGCAGCAACCATGCTTGGGACCTTCTTGCTCAGTGCTTACTTCTGATTGTGTTTGTTTAAACATACACTTTACTTTTAAAAAAACTTAATTTTCTTTGAAGTTTTGGAAAAGGCTTGTGAAACTGGGCATTCAAGTTTGATTAGGCTCTTTATTTTCTCATTTTTGGATTTTTGAAGGTGTGATACCACTGGATGGTTGTATTATTTATATATTACTGTCCTGCAAGTTACCCCAAAATGTCGTGCCTTAAAACCACATCAGCTGTCTCACTGTCTGAGGTCAGGAGTCTAGGCACAGCTTAGCTGCATCCCCAGCCTCAAGAGTCTCAGAAGGCTGCAGACAGGGTGCTGGCTGGGGCTGTGGTATCTGTCTGTAGGCTCAGCTGGGGGTATCTGCTTCCAGGCTGCTTGCTGGAGACATCCATAGGGCAGCTTGAGGGAGCCAGTGACTGAATGGGAGAGTGAGCAGGAGGCCACAGTGTTCATGACCTAACCTTGGCTGGGATATCCCATCCCTTTTGCCATGTTCTTTGTTACCATGTTCTGTGTTTCTTAGTTGCCAGGCCCTGCCCATGCTTGAGCAGGAGGAACACCACAGGTGATTCCTGGGAGGGGCTGAGGGCTGCTGGGCCAGCCTGATGCCTGGCCTCCATTAGGTGTTAGCTCCTGAGAAGTGCCCTGCAGGGTGTGCAGAGCAGTGAGGTCAGCCTGAGGGTACAGCAGCTCAGCTGTCTCCTGAGTTGCACAGGTTGCTCTGATGTCACCGTTGTACTGATGGAGGGGTGCTGGAGCTTGCACGTGATGGGAGAGAAGTCACAAATAGGAAGGATTTTTAGGAGTTACCCTAGAACACTTGCAGCAAACCATAAGCCCCCAGCCCACACACAGGTAAATCGCAGGCCCGTGTGTCAGAGGTGTAATCTGAAGCTTCAGGTGCAGGGATTTTAGTTGTTTCTAGAACTTTGATTCCTGCCAGTTACTTTGCTCTGGGAATTATAAACTGATGTTTCTAAGACATTTTTGAAGTGTGAGGGCCAAGATGTTTTGCATATTTGACCCTCGAAGGGCAGAATGCTCCAGGCACCTGTGTGCTGGGGCCTGGTTCTCAGCCCACACCCCCCCTCCTGGGTGCCTGGACCCCGGTGCCTGGGGCAGCACTGTGAAGGCTGTGAAGGGCACCCACGTGGGGCCACTGCCCTTGACTGGTCACCACGTGGAGGGGGTGTCTTCTCTGCCACCCTGCTCTCTGGACGTGCTAGGTTTCCACCTTGCTGGGGTGAAGCAGGGTCCTTTCCAGTGATTACACTTACTTATTTGGGTTATAAACAAAGTTTGTGTTAGCCTATACTATTACTCTTTAATTTACTGAATGACAGGATTTGTTATTTCATAGTTTTATTTGGTTAATGGTCAGAATAGAACTTGAAGTTGAAAGTTAATTTTCTTTTCTGTTGCAGTATGTTGAGGTTTGAGGACAGTTTCTTACGGCCTTTCTGACATTTGCTGTTGCAAACATGCTGCACAATTCATTGTGCTTCAAAAATGGAACCATTCTTCATTCTGCAAGTTGATAGCTTTTCACTGTTACAAAAAAGTGCGGTATTTTAAAAGTAACTAGACTGTCTTTAAAAACTAGTTATTAGGCTTATTTTCTTTTTTCGAAGAGAACTTCTCATGCTTAGGTGAACTTAGAGAGTGGAGGCTGACAGGACTTTTTTTTTGCATCAATATTTGCTGGGCTTTGCCACACTAACAGCAAAGTCCAGGTGTTTTACACAAAAAAGCAAAGAGGAGGACTGTGCCCACAGACCTCCCTGAAGTTCCTGGCCAACGTGTGGGTCCTCTGTGCGTCTCATGGCAGCCCAGTGGGTTGCGGGGTGGGGGGGGTCTTGTCAGCTGCTATGTTTGCTGATTCTCAGCAGGGCCTGGCGTGTAGAAGGTGCTCGGCTAACTAAAAGCTGGCCTGCTCCCTACTGTGGCCCTGTTCAGGAGCTGCGGTGTGCATTAACGCCCTCCATGGATCACCCAGGACGACCTGCTTGCTTGCAGCTGCCTGGTGAGAACACACAGGTGCAGGGCGCGGTCACAGGGGGTGAGGGGCCGAGAAGGGTCAGCCTCTTCTGCTCTTGTTTTAAGTGATTTAGTTTTACTTAAAAAAAAATTATTTATTTACGTATGGCTGTGCTGGGTCTTTGTTGCTGCACAGGCTGTTCTCTGGTTGTAAGCGGGGCCCCCTCTCCCGTCGTGGAGACTGAGGACCACTGTCTCTCCCGTCGTGGGGTGAGGCTTCTCCGTGCAGGGGCCTCTCGTTGCAGGTCGTCGTCTCCAGAGCGCAGGTGCAGCAGTTGTGGCGCACAGGCTTAGTTGCTCCGGGGTGGGTGGAACCTCCCAGATCAAGGATCAAAGCTATGTCTCCTGCGGTGGAGGGTAGATTCTTTACCACTGAGCCACCAGAGCAAAGCCCCTTTTAGTTTTTACCAAGGTTTCTGAGGAAAAAAGAAACACACAGTGGAGAAAGAAGGAATGAGACAGTGAGCTCCCTTCTACCCTGACCCTGACCCTGACCCTAGCCCTAGCCCTAACCCCTAACCCTAACCCTAGCCCTGACCCTGACCCTAGCCCTAGCCCTAACCCCTAACCCTAACCCTAGCCCTGACCCTGACCCTAGCCCTAGCTGCAGCAGTCACGTGTGCTTTGCCACACTTGCTCATCAGTTTCTCTAAACACATTTACTGTTGAATCATCCGAAGGCTCAGACGGCAAAGAGCCCGCCTGCAACGCGGGGGACCCGGGTTCGATCCCTGGGTTGGGAAGATCCCCGGGAGGAGTGCTGTGGCCTGGACCGTCCCGTGGACAGAGGAGCCCAGCGGCTCCTTAGTCGACTGAGCGACTAAGCACAGCACCCTGCTACCCTGACCCCAGGCCCAGCGGTCATGTGCGTTTCGCCGCATGTGCTTATTGGTTTCTCTAAACACAGTTATTGTTGAATCATCTGAAGTAGCTGCAGACCGTCGGCCTCGCTCCTGCGGTGACTCGCAGCCCAGGACGCTGGTGAGAAGATGGTCCGCACGCACCCGCGGCATCGCGGTCACACGGAGCAGTGGGCGCCATTCCGCGTAGCGGCTCACTTCTGTCCACTCGCAGCTCCCCGCGTGGCTCGCGAAGGTCTCCCTGAGCGTTTTCCGTCTGGGAGGCGGGTGGCTCCCCGCGTGGCCCTGGGGTCCGCCCACCCTTTCGGGCTCCCCACAGCACAGACTTTTCCAGACCACCCATCACTTGTGAGCAGGGTGCCGTCCGCCTTTGTCTGTGTCCCCTGTTCACCCCGAGGACGGGGCCTGGGCCCCTCCTGGGTTGCGAGATGCCTCGCGGAGGCTGGGGGACTCCGGGCCGTGCTGGCGGGCCGTGCGTCCCGCACTCGGCGCCGCCGTCCCTCCTGCGCCCGTGGCCGGGGCCGAGCTCTGCCCTGGGAGCGGCGCCCGCTGGCGCCTGGGGGGCTGCCTCGGCCGCCCCGGGCGCACGGTGGCGAGTCCCACTCGGGTCAGCTGCGGTGCTTTTAGCAGACTTTATGAAAGGTTTAGTGGGTGGAAGGGTTTGGAAGTCGTCGGGAAACGGCTCTGCCGTGGAGCAGCGCTTCCTCGGGGGGCGGCGAGAGGCCGCCCGAGAAGGAGCTGGGAGGCGGGGTCTCCGCGCCGCTGCCGGGATGAGACCCCACCGACAGGGTGGTTCAGGGCGGCTGAGGTCCCAGCTCAGGGTGCCCGTGGGCGTGGCTCCCGGCCTGCATGGGCCTGCTCGCCCTCACAGGCAGACTGGCAGCAGGCTGGCCCCTTCCCGGCAGGATGCTCACCCGCCAGCCCCGACTCCTGAGTCAGCCTCACGGGCCCCGCGTGTGGAGACGGGATTGGGGCTTTAACACGTGAGCTCGAGGGGCCCAGTTCGGCCCACACCACCCGGCTCCCGCCTCTCCTGCTTGTTTACTGACCTGGTTCTCGTCTCTGGAGCTGCGAGAACGGGCGCCGGCTGAGAGCATTTCCAGAGGCGGTGTCTCCTTTGATTTTCACGTGTGTGGGAGACTCGCCCTTTCTGCTAGAGGCTAGCAGCTTTCATTTCTCCAGACCCTATTGTCTCATTCTATTGCTGGAAAACGAATTGCCACGAACTTAATGGCTTGAAAGGGCACCCACTTAGGTGTCACGGCTCCGTGGGTCAGAAGTCGGGCAGCACGTGGCTGACTCCGCTGCCCAGGGCCCAGGCCGAGGTCGGTGTGCGGGGCGGCCCTTGTCAGGGACTCACCAGCAGGCCCGCCCTGGCCCGAGGCCCCGCGGTCCTTTGCCTGGGGGCCGAGGGCCGCCAGTGCGTGCTGCTGCGACCTGCCACTAGCTGAGAAAACTCGGCTCTGAAAGATGGCACGGTTCGATCAGGCTTCGGGGTACTTCCCCTGTTGGAAGGCCAGCTGATCCGAGGCCTTAATTACATCTTCAGAAACCCCTTTAGCAGTAGGTGGGATAATTAGAGCAGAGTTGTGTGTCTCGTGGGCCCCAGGATCTTGCGACCATTTCAGAATTCTGCCTTTCATAGTCTTCCCTCTGGCCCCCCAAAATTCATACTCCCCAAATGTGAAACCCACTTGCCCCTCCCTTCCAAGGCTCCCAAAGTCTCAGCCCCTGAATCCCCTGTCTGGTGTGACCCACCAAGGGCACCTGTGAACCGAGTGAGCTGGTGTTCCCCCTGGGGCTCCCCAGCACCACGGGCAGGCCGGCTGGCTGTTGTAGCTCAGACGTGGGCTGGGGGTGACGAGGAGTCGTGTTGAGGCACAAGTCTGAGACCCCGTGGGGAGCCCAGCCTGGGTCCCTGGTTCGCCTGAGGTGGTCTCTTTGGTGGAGGGGTTGCGTGTCTGCCCCTGAGCCGGGTTTGCATAGCCACCTGCCAGTGGGGTCTTGGGGCCTCAGCCCTGAGCCGTGCTTTCTGTGCTCTTGTGAAACTTGGACCTGAGTGGGCAGCGGGCGAGACTGTGAGTCGGGTCAGTCCTCTGGCTGCACCTTCCTTCCTGCCTCACTTTGCCTGCGTCCCTGTCCTGGCCCACGTTCTCGAGGGTCCGGCCCGTGCCCTGCGCCCTCCTTGGTCCTCTGTCCGCGTCCCTGGTCCTGGCTGGAGGCCTCATGCTGGGCTTGTGGGGCCCCTGCCCCTGTCTGCACGGCTCCACCTGTCCAGGTCGGAGCGGGGATGTCTGTCCACACGTCGTTCCTCAGTCACCGCCGGAGCGGCCGGCCTGCCAGCGCCCCGGCGCTCATGCAAGCACCTGCTGGCTCGTGCCATGCTTCAGGGCGTCCTGTGCACGCTTCCTGAGGCCTCTGCCAGTCAGCGGGGTCAGTCATGGCTGACTGGATGTAGAATCCTACGTCCCGTGTCTTTCCTTGGACTCCTTGGAGTCGGGCGCTGCAGGTGAGGAGGCTGGTGCCGACGCTCCCTCCCCCGGGCTCCTCCTGCCCCAGCGCCTTCAGGACTCTCCCTCGCGCCCTGATGTCTTCAGGTTCGGGGACCTGCGTGGACGTGGGCGGCACCGGGGCCCTTGCCGTCTGACTCTCCCAGCTGGGGAGACACGCAGATCATTTTCTCCAGGCCATGAAGTGTCGCCTGTGAGTGAGTGCGTGGGTGGCCTAGGAATATGCGTGCTCCCGGCTCCAGACTGTCCGTCACAGCTTCTTGTCTGCTCCCCTTTTCTGGAGCACCCGTTGGTTGGACATGGTAGTCCTATATCCCGTCTTTGCTGCCCTTCGGACAGATTTTCTCAATTTTATCATGCAGCCTGTCTGCTGAATTTTCAGCGTTCCCTGTCACATGCCTGACAGTGTGATCTAGGTGTGAGTAATAACAAAGTGGTCAGCTGAGGGTTGGAGGGGGAAGGCTCGGAGTCATTCGTGTGGGTGTGGATCTTAGGATGGTCTCGAAGAGCTTACTGGGGAGGGGATGCTCGAGACAAGACTCGCTGGGAGTGAGCCAGCACGTGGGCCCTGGAGCGGGAATATTCCGGCCGAGATTGCGGTCCTGCAGGGACCCCAGGCGGGACTGCGGTAGAGTGTCCTAGAACTGCAGGGGCCCGCGGGGCTGTGGAGCTCCCTGAGCTTCGCAGGACTTCACAGTGGAGGTCCCCCGAGCCGCGCTGAGGGGGGGCGCAGCCACCGTGGACGACCTGGGCGAGCAGGGCTGCTGTGAGTGCACAGCCCTGGGCCGGCTGTCCTACGGGACTCCCGCAGACACCTTGCTGCCGCCAGACAGCGTTTGGGTCCCATGACCCGACACGTGCTTGCCTGTTGTGTGAGCAAGGTCACTGGGCCCAGCGTGGACAGGCCAGCCATGGGGAGAAGCCCTTGGGGGGCCCGACAGAGCAGGGCTTTTCCCAGGCACGTGCTGCGGACTCGGTGCGGGCGGCCTGGCCCACTCCTCTTCAGGAGAAGAGGGCACGTGCAGGGAGCAGGGGACGCACTTCGCCAGCTCTGCGTGAAGATACACGGATGGGTTTCCTGGAGTTCTTAGAGGGCGTCAGGAGTATCTCAGGCTGACGACACCGGCTCTGGGGCTGGCTCCCTGCTGGACGTGGCGTGCTGTGGTGAGGAACACACCCCTGTGGAGTCGCAGGGCACAGACCCTGGGGAGCAGACAGCAGGGGGACGAGATGGCAGATGGGTTCAGCCTCGAGCGTGGGTGGCCCGTCCCAGAGCCTCGCTGCTCTGATGGCCCTTTGAGGATGCCGGGCATGCACACAGCTGAGAGGTGGGCGAGGCCACTGGGGACAGAGCTGCACGCGGATGGGCCCCGACATGGATGGAGGCCTTGGCGTGAATGGGGAGACTGACGGGGAGCGTGGGGAGGGCTTGGCTCATCCACAGTCGGGCTCCTGCGATTGGTTTCTCGGGAGCATCGGGGTTGCTTTTCTGAGGTTGTCAGGCGTGCCTGTGGAGAAGGAATTGGGGGTACACGTGGTTGGGGGCGTTCTGGTGGCTCTGCCGTCCATTTGGGAGCCACAGTGATGTCCAGGGAAGGCCCGTGGGCACAGAGGCTGGTGGGGGCTCTGGTGTTGGGATGAGGATGAAGTGAAGGGGCGGAAGACTGGCCCCCCCAGGGCAGTGGAGGCTCGGACGGGGCGAGCGGGCACAGGTGGTGTCCTCAGTGGGTGTTTCCCCAGCAGGCCATCCACACAGAGCTGTGGCCGCTGCTCCTCATGGCACCCTGAGGGACAAGGGCAGGTGTCTGCGGGCAAGGGGGCTGAGAGTCGGGGTGGGCACCACTCAGAACAGAAAGGGTGAACTGCTCATCCACGTGGCTGCTCGGTGAGTCTCAGGAGGCTGCCTGGCCCTGTCTACACAGCGTCCAGAACCAGGGCCCACGGGGCCCTTTAAAGTATGTGTCACTTGTCAGATGTTCCCCAGGGAAGCTATTTAATACATTTTCAGGCTACTCTGAGTAATTCTGTGACAATAAATTTGATGATCGCTTTCCTAGGAAAGTAAAGCTTAGCAGCACTAACTGCAAAATAAATAAAAAAAACAGTAAGGTTCTCATAAGGTATGTCAATAGGAGGCAGTATGACCAGGGTGGGCCTGTATGGGGAGGTGGTTCTTTCTCAGGGGTCCTGAGGGCAGGGAGCAGGGCCTGGCTGTGGCCAGAGCCTCCAGGAGAAGCCATCGGAGGCCCCTGGTCACACCCGGCCACAGCCACAGTCAGAGAGCCCGGACTGTGCTCGTCTTGGCACTGGTGTGGGGAGGCATCCTCGCAACAACTGAGGGTCTGAGGATGCCTGTGAGTGTGGTTGAGGCTGTGTGTATTTGCAGTGTCGGCAGAAGTGAGCACGAGGGTGTGTGTGCAGTGTCAGTGGAAGTGAGAATGAGGGTGTGGGGGTTTGCGGTGTCAGTGGAAGTGAGGCCAGTGGATGTGCCTGGCATGCCTGGAGCAGCGGTGAGTGTTGCGGGTTAAGACTAGGAGGGTTTCTCCTTAACTGCATTCGGTGAAGAATTCCAAGCTGTGGTTGGTGACTGTGTTTACTGCTTTCATGCTGCACAGCAAGCCTGGCGTGTTTTCCTGGAGGAGGAAAGGGGACGTGTGGCGCTCAGCTGTACCATTTGGGGCTGTGGCGTCCGGGGGGTCGCAGACAGGTGGACGGGTCTGGACAAGACAGGGTCCGAGGTGCCTGGTCAGAAGAAGGGCCTCTTCGTGCAGGAGTGAATGCTGCTGAGTTCCGGAGTGGCCCTGAGGGGTGCGCCGTGCGGCCTGGCCCTTCCGCAGCGTCCGGGGCTGAGGCCGGTGTCTGGCCCCTGCTCCTTCCCCCGGTGGCAGGGGCCGTATGGGAGGGGTCAGTGGCTGCCGGCGAGCAGCGGCCTTGTGTCCTGGGGGGCTGGTGATGTCCTTGTCACCGGCACTTCGTGGAGTCGAGTGGCTAAGTCCTGGGGTGGGGTGTCCTGTGGAGGCAGGTTCTGTCAGGAGGGAGGTGTGGAAGGTTCCAGATGAGAAGGGCTTGCCGGGACCATCAGAGCCCTTGAGAAGCAGGAGGGTGGGGCCTGGATCAGCCTGGAGCCCAGGGAAGGGGGTAGAGGTGCCACCGTGCCCTGGGGGGGCAGCAGAGGGGACAAGGCCACGGCAGGATCAGGGCCCCAGGGGCAGCCAGGCCTCAGTCACCGTCTCCAGCCTGGACGGGCTTGTCTGGGCAGACCCGCAGAGGCTCGGCAGGCCCGGGGCGTTGAGAGGCTGAGGGGTGTGCCCCAGGTGTGCAGGCACACGGATGGGTTCCCCAGGCGCAGGGCTGTGGGTTATTTCAGCCAAAGGTCACCGCAGAATCTGTGAAGGAAGCGGCAGATGGGACGAGCCTTAGGGGACCCGGCACCGCGTCCAGAGCCCTCTCCCCAAGTAGTCAGGGTGACACGCTCAGAGACGGGAAGGGCTGTCGCCCCAGAGACCAGGGCCCACGGCCTCTCACGGAGGCACCTGCTTGGCAGGCCCTCAGCTCCCGAGGACCCCGCTGAGCTTTCAGGGAAGCTCTAAGTCACTGATGGAAACTGTCACCAGCCAGGTTCCCAGGCGCCGGCCACGGCCGTCCGCGCTGGCCTCTCCCTGCCGAGCCTCAGCCGTCGGCCTGGGAGCAGTAGGGGTCGGTGCCCCGGCCACGCTGCCTCCGCGCGGGACAGCCCAGCGGACGGCGCCCGTGTCGAGGGCCGTGGGGCCAGAGGACGGCGCCCCGGGGCCTCTGGCTCGAGGAGGGGCAACCGACGGCCTGAAATGTTGCACTGTTGTTTGGTTTCACTTTATAAAATTAAAGATCTTGTGTATACACATATTGGAGAAGGCGATGGCACCCCGCTCCAGTGTTCTTGCCTGGAGAATCCCAGGGACGGGGGAGCCTGGTGGCTGCCGTCTCTGGGGTCGCACGGTCGGACACGACTGAAGCGACGCAGCAGCAGCACACACCCATGGCACTGTGTCTCCACTCAGGACCCCCTGACACAGCAGACTCAGGAGGTGTCAGCAAGACGGGGCCAGGGCAGGGGCCCGTGCCCCGTGGCGGAGCCGCCCAGCAGGACGGCAGCGCTGGGGTCGGCCAGGCAGGGCGCGCGTGTCCTCCCCAGCTCGCGTCGTGCCTCGCACATCTGGTCTCCGTCCGCCTGGAGTCGGCTGTTCGGGGATGCTTGTCAGGAGACGCCTGGGATAAGGGAGAGTTCTCACCACGGGGAGTGACGCTCGTGTTCAGCGGGTGTTTTGGTAAAGTGCGCTTTTTAGGGTGGTGGTCGCCGCGCTGAAGTGCCCAGTTTCGTGGTGCAGTTGCTGTCTTGAAGCACCTGTCCGGTCACGCATCCCACTGGCGCTGACCTCGGGTTGCCGCTGTGTCCAGGAGACGCACAGCTGCAGCTGCTCCCCACAGGCGGCTGCTGGGAAGAGAGCTCTGCAGTCAGACATGAACCTCCCAGTGGATGGAAGTGGTAGTGTCTCTTGGGTGGAGAGCTTTGTTCCGGTGGGACTTGCTGAGACTGTGTGTCTCTGGGGAGATCTTAGCATCTCTCTCCTTTTAGCTTTTGTCACAGATGGCATTCGTTTCTTACACGGAGCCCCCGGGTTCCAGGGCGCCCCTCCATGCTCTGCAGGCGACGCTGCTGCTGCCGGTGGCCTGTGCCCCCCAGGGCCCTGGCCTGTGCTGTGCAGCCTCGCCCCCAGTCAGGGACACCACCCCCTGTGTGCTCGGGCGGGTCTATCTGGGGCAGGCTGCCGCACGCAGGTTGGGCGGAACCCGCCTGGCTCAGTGTCCTTAGGGGTCCAGAACTCTCAGTTCTGTTTCCATTCACCTCAGTTCTGGTGAGCTGTTTTCAAGCAACTTGTTGAATTCCTTAGGTGTCTCCAACTCTGTTAGCATGAAGGTATTCCTGGCATTCTCACGTTGCTCAGAGGTGACTGTAGGGAGCTGTTCTGGACCCCGTTCTCCCGACCTCCTCTGCTGCTCTGGTTTGTCCTGTCTGTCACCTGCGGTGTCTGAACGGCGTGCCTGCTCGTGGCGTCTATCACTTACTGTCCACCTTCTCCTCGAGAATGTCGGCTCTGGGGACCTGTGTCCCTTGCTCACTGACCTCTGAGGTCGCACGTGCAGCGTCTGCACCTGTGTCACTGGCCGCGTCTAAGCGACGCTAAGTGCAGGCCCCTCCCTGCCTCCCCCCGGAGCTCCAGGAACGACTCTGGCTCCTGGCCCTTCAGCTCCGTCTCCCCGACGGTGGCTGAGTCCTGCAGGGCCTGGTTGCCCGCTTCTTTGCTGCCGCCCGCCCCAGCCCCGCACTGTGCTCGCTGTGCACAGGCCTGGCGCCGCCGTCCGCACACACATATGCCCGTTGGCACGTCTGTCCCCTGCGGTGGCCCAGAACCCGCACGGAGCCTGTGGGCATCCTCGCGTGGCTTCCCCGGGTGAGCCGCCCTGGGGACACCTTTCGGGGCGGGAACTGCGAAAGCAGCCCAGGAATCACATGGCTGCTCTCCCAGCCTCCCGCCAGGTCACCCAAAGCCCACCGCCTCCCCGGGAGCTTCTTTGGGCCCCCGGGCACGTGGGCAGCCCCAGCTGTCCTCGGCCTGCCCACCACCACCAGCCCCCAGGCCTCGAGCCACCAGGCTCCTGTCGGGGCCTGCCTGTGTCTCGGTGGTTCCTGCGGGTGCTGTACCGTCAACCCAGCTTGCTTTTCTTTCTGTTGTTCCAAGCAGGTAAAGGAGAGACCTGTTGGCCTGAGCAGCTGAAGCTGCCTGTGCGGGGCCAGGCTCCGTGGAACGGCGCGCGTGGCTGACACCCCATCCCTGTGTCTCCACAGGCTTCAGAATGTAGCAGAAGACCTGGCTCTGTGTACAGGTAACGCTGCGTGAGCGCTGAGCCTCTGCTTTTAGTGCATGTGAGCCGATTAAGCTAACCTCGAATCACCCTTTGTTTCCCACTTACTCTATTGTAGCTGTAGAAAAAGTCAGCGCCTTGTAGCTCCTTTAAAATTTCATCTCTGACGGCTCCAGAGCAGGTTCGAACACAGTTACTCACATATATTCCAGTTTTTTCTGATTAATATTTCTGATCAGCTCAGTTTTGCTGTCTGCTATGTGGGGCTCTTCATAGCTTCTGCCAGAAACGTAACTGCAGGGCTGTGTACGTCGCATAAGTGACGTGACCTTGAACAGCAGGTGCCATTTCTATGCTAGAAAATGGAAACACCGCAAGAGACGCAAGGAAGGCGCAGACGTGAGGAGCCAGAGCACGGAGGGCGCGGCGGACAAGGCGTGAGCGCGGCGCACCCGTAGGCGCGGCGGCCGACGCAGAGGCAGCAGGAGGGACGACGGCCTCGAGGAGGTGGGCACAGGCTTCCCGCGCAGGCCCCCGGGTCCTGGCCAAGGTGGGGCGACAGTGGGCGTTGGCTGCTTGCGAGTGTGGCTGGTCACGCACCTGACTGGCGTGGGGGGCCGCAGGGGCAGAGCTGGAGGCCGGGCCCCCCGTGGGGCTCAGGCTCTGGTAGGGGCCTGTCAGACCTGATGCCAGGGGCGCCGCTGCAGCAGGGTCCTCGCCTGGGTGTCACCCATCACGCCGTCGGGGACACACGGGGCTTTCTTTCTGAGGAGCCTGCCCTCCTCGGGGGCTGCTGAGTGTTGGGAGACTTCATGTACCTTCGCTTCCTCGGTGAAGTCTTCCCCCGCTGACCCCCACTGAGGCTTCCTGAGTCAGTTTCCTGCAGTTATCCTTGGGTGGCGACCCTCACTGCCAGCCTGCCTTCCATTTCCCAGCTCACGTTCTATGAGGAAGTGCGCCCCGTCCTCGCCCGTCTGTCCGAGTGGCCTCCTAGGCTCCTGCGTAAGCACAGGTCCATCCGTTCCTCGCCCACCCAGGGCCGGTGGGGTGCCCGGTGACGCTGGCTCCTGTGGCAGAGGCAGTGTGGGCCCGAGGCCCAGGGCTGCCCCGCCGCGGTCACTCCAGGGCGCGGAGCCGAGGGCGAGTGGGCGTGTCCACACATGCACGCACGTCTGTAGAGTGGGCGTGCACACACGTCTGTAGTGTGGGTGTGTCCACACTTGTGCACACGTCTGTAGAGTGAGTGGGTGTGTCCACATTTGTGCACACCCATCTGTATCTGTTTGCCTGCTGCCACTAAAGATGAGTTCACGCCGACCTTGACCCTGGTCTGTGTGATTTGGAGCCGGTTTTGGCCTGGCTGTCGGGCTGGGGGCAAGTGTGAACCTGTCGGGCGTGTGAACAGTGCGCAGTGAGTCAGGGTGCTGTCCTGGGTTTGGTCAGGCAGGTGGTGGACTGCACCCCGGGCCCCGGCGTCCAGCGGAGTTCTCAGTCGGTGCCTTCCTGTCTCTGCTTCGCTTCGCTGGGTGACGAATCGGGTTCCTCCCACCTTGCGTTACCACCCGTTTCTTCCGGCCACACGGGGGGCACAGGCCCTTCTTCAGGGAGCTGGTCTCAGCAGGTCCGAGCAGTCAGGCAGGCTCCTGGTGACTGTGACACCGAGTGCCTCGCCCCTCAGACTTCAGTTTGCTTCCCGGGGCCCACGGAGCCCCTGAGGGAATGACCCTCGTCTCTCCTGACAGCTCGGAACCACTCGGGGCCGCGGGAGAGGGCTCTCTAGTGGGGGCCCCGTGCTGGCTCTCGCCTGCGAGCCTCCTGTCCTACGTGCTGTGACAGTCGTGGGCGTCCTTGCTGGCGCAGCGGCCCTCGCGTTTCCAGGTGGCCTCTGCCCGGTGCCTCAGGCTGTGGATGGTTGCTTCTGGGCCTGGTGTAAGGGGACGGTCTAGTCTGGTCGGGGCCTCCCCGGGGTCCAGTGCGGCCTCATCTGTCCGTCCAGCCGTCTACTTCCCTCTGCCTGTCCTCAGACAGCGCTGAGCTGGGAACGTCTGCACAGGAGCCAGGAGCCGTGTGCGCTCGTCTGCAGGTGAGGCCTCGCTGTGCCAGGCCAGCTCAGTGCCCGAGGCTGCCATGGGCCTCCTGGGCCTTGGCCTCCATCTCCCAGGGCGTTTCTGCCTCTGGGCAGAGTTGTCAGTGATCCTGGTTGTGGCAGCTCCTTGCACCCTGCGCAGCATAGCATCCAGATGAGTGTCCTGCTCGAGCCACAGCGAGTGTCCCGGAAGCTGGTGGCTGAGTGAAGCCTCAGGGTCTCAAACTGGCTGGTGCTACCGCCTGGGCGTCCAGGGCTGCAGTCCAGGTGTGGGCGGCGCTGCTCGCCTCCGAGCTTCCCGCTCCTGGAAGCCCCTTCCCACTCTCAGCCTGCAGGCGGCTTCTCCCACATCTCCTCTGAGCCTCTTGCGCCCCAGAAGGGCCCTGTGGCAAGATTCCAAGGGGGATCCCGTCTCAGGAGCCTTTTGGTCTGTGAGGTGACACACAGGTTTGGGGAGGCCATGGCGTCTTCAGGGCTGTTTCTCCCACGCAGCCTGCTATCAGGGCGGTGATGACAGACCCTGCCCTCGTGAGCCTGTGGTCTGAGAGGGGGGGCCGGTCAGAGCCGCCGCGGCACTGGGGTGGAGCGGCGCGTCCTCACTCCGACACGGTCACAGACATTTGGACTTAGGATGCTGTTGTCTGCTGTGCTTCCTCGGGGGGCCACGGGCCCCAACTGCTCACCTGTGTCATCCTATCGGAGGAGCCAGAGCTCCAGACGGACCCTGTCCTGCCCAGCACAGCCCGCCAGCTCCCTGGCCTCCCCTCCCGCAGCTCCAGAAACCTCTCCTGCGCCACCTCACCAGCTGACCTCGCGGGTTCTGAGCAGGAGGAGCGGGCGGGCGGCCTGGAAGGAGGGGAGGAGCAGCTGCACGTGTGCGGCCTGCTGCTGCCCCAGGGTGGGGGACCTGGTCCACTGGGGGCAACTGCCTGTCTCATGGTGGAAGCAGGGTTGCAGGGTGCGGTCCTGGCCCAGTGGGAGCAGAGGGACCTGGCCTGGTGGGAACGGGGGGACCTGGCCTGGCGGGAGTGGGGGCGGGACCTGGCCTCAGCCCTCCTCATGCTGAGCGCCTCCTGGCCACACTGGAGCTGGATTTATGTTAAACCTGAACCTTTGATGAAACATCAGACTACACCATACTTTGGTTAATATGCTTTTTTCTGTTGCAGAAGCCAAAGATGCTGACCAGAAAGATTAAACTCTGGGACATAAACGCCCATATCACCTGCCGCCTGTGTGGGGGATACCTCATCGACGCGACCACGGTGACCGAGTGTCTGCACACATGTGCGTGCAGAGCGTTCCGTCCTCTAACACTTGGGCTTCTTTCCCCAGAGCGTTTACTCAAGCACAGAGCAAGACCCGGCAGCAGAAATAAAGGAGACCCTGAAGATAAATGAGAAAAGTTATCTGAAGTTAAAACACTGGGGGTAATTTCAGTATAAGAGGTATCATTTGAGAAAGCTAAATAAATGCAAGAAAAACTTGGTTATTTGTATGTAACAGCTAAAGCATTACATGTGGTGTGACAGAATATTGGTCTCTAGTGGCCCAAAGTGTTTATTTTTGCCGTTTGCAAATGAATTCCTTAAACTTTGTGCTCCCTGCCCAGCACAGCCGCTAGCCTGTTGCAGGCTTTAGCTTGCAACTGGTGCTGAACTTGGGTGTCCTCCTCCTCCAAGTGCCGCCCCTCTCCCCCCACCCCACCAGTCTTTACCAGCAGGCTGGGTCCTGGAGGGCTGGCCCAGGGTGCTGAGGGCACTTCCTAAGGTTAAGCGAATCCTCTGACAGTGAGGATCTTTGATCTTGTATTTCTCACTTTAGAACATGCTTGCCAGTTTTGATAGAAATTTTATTTTAAAGGTAATTGTATTTTAGATATTGGCTGACTGTTTTACGTTACATTCACTGAATCTTATCCCATTTGGTCATGCAGAGAAGTTCTGGTGCTCCCTTAGGCTGACGTAGAATTTACCTGTTCACTACTGTGACGGGCGCCCCGTGATGGGCGTGAGGGCACCTTCCCCCTCCGGTCTGTGTCCTCCGTGGGGGGTGGGCCCAGGTGACAGGCCTGCCCTGGGCCGCCCGGGGCAGGGGGCCGGCGGCCGGCGGGAGGAGTGCCCCTGCCCGCTGCTGACACCCGCCCCCCCGCAGTCTGCCGCAGCTGCCTGGTGAAGTACCTGGAAGAGAACAACACGTGCCCCACCTGCAGGATCGTCATCCACCAGAGTCACCCCCTGCAGTACATCGGGTGAGCACCTCGGGGCGGGGGGCCGCGCCGGAGGGGCTCCGCAGGAGGCCTGTCGGGCCCATTCCGCCCCCGTCCTGCCCTTGCGGCTCCGCAGGGCTCTAGGAGAAGGCAGCGGGGCGGGGAGTACGAGGCGCAGAGGATACCGTGGGTGCTGGAGGCCGGCTCTGTTGTGTGCATGGATGCACGTGTGTGTGTGATCCACACGTTCACATCAACAGGAGTGTCCAGATGTGAGAGGTGCTCCTTGCACAGGCCCTGGTCAGGGACGTCTGAGAAGCCCCTCTGGTCTGGCACAGCCCAAGACTGCCTGACCCCTGCAGGACTTGAGAAGCCCAGCAGGTGGGGGCGTGGGGCGCCAGCGGGCCTTGCCTGTGTCCTTCTCTGAGTGTCCACCAGCATCTGGAGTCCACACTGTGATGTGTCAGCTGGGATCCTGTGTCACTCTTGCTGGCACAGACGTTTTATAAGTACAAACTAGAAGCAGAATGCAACTACAATTCCAGTTTGTGATTGCGGAATGTGTTACTGTTACATGGAAAAGGTTTGAGAATTCGAGGATTGACGTTTCTGGCTAACCCACCTGTTCTGTTCTTTTGCCAGTCATGACAGAACCATGCAGGATATTGTTTACAAATTGGTCCCAGGCCTCCAAGAGGGTAAGTGTCAGAACCTCCCCCTGGACCCCCGTGTCTTCAGTAGGGCCTCCAAGGGCCTTTTCGCTTGGGGGTCCTGGCTTTGGATGTCTCGCTTGGCCTGCCCTGAGCTCCCTGCCATCTGCTCGCTCATCTCGTCCACCCTCGCTCACACGTCTCTCTGCGTTTGGGGGGCACCCAGTGCCCGGTGTGTGCAGCCCTGGCCAGGCCCGGGGGTACAGAGCAGGGGGCGCCTCCTGCTTGTGCCGCCCAGAGGTGAAGCCAGGAGCCCTCTGTCAGCCAAGTTTATCGGGATTTAAACTTTAAATACAAGCTCTAAGTCAGTCTTAGGAGACTTGAAATACTATGTGGTACAAGTATCCTGAGAGTGGGAATTGATGTTCTCTCCACAGTTCTGAACCCTGAGACTGTCCTGTCCTTGGTGAAGGGTGGTCCACTCAGAGTGGGTGCTGGCTGGTGGGGTGGTGCCAGCTGATAAAACCTAGCTTTCTTTCCAAGATATGAGGCAGCGGTTCATTAGGGAGTGTTCTCTCACCGTTGTGTTTCAGAAGGTTATAATTTAAAGAACAGGCTTACTCTGTTAGCTCAGTAGATGTCACATCTGACTTTTAAGACACAACTTAGGAAACAATACCGTTAGAGTCTTCTTCCACTGTTCACAGAATTCATTCAGGAAAGAACTTGTTTTCTGAGTAACATTTTTAGAAACTGTCATCTTTTGACATTTGAAGGGTTTTCGACTTCCCTGGTGGCTCAGATGGTAAGGAATCGGCCTGCGGTGCAGGAGACCCGGTTCCGATCCCTGGATCAGGAAGATCCCCTGGAGAAGGGAATGGCCCCTGACTCCAGTATTCTTGCCTGGAGAATCCCATGGGCAGAGGAGCCTGGCAGCTGCAGTCCATAAGGTCACAAAGAGTCGGACAGGACTGAGCAACTAACACTTTCTTTTCTAGTGCTGGGGAAAGGCAAAGAATACATGAAAATGAAATACTGACGGTGTTAAAAATTATTCTAGGGTGTCTTAAACATGCTAAGGTCTCATAAAGCACCCAGTGTGCTTACGACCTGGAGTCCAGAGCTGCCGGCTTGGCCCCTCTCCCTGTCGTTCCATCTAGAGATGTTGTCATTTGTTCCCCAAAGAGGAGTCTTCTTGAAGCAGCACCTCTGTAAGCTGGGAGGGTGGTGCTGACTCCATGCCAGCGCCAGGAGCTCGTGGGCGGGGCCGTCCCGTCTCTCGCTGTTTGGCTGATCCCAGGCCCTCGGTCTCCAGTCTCGTGTGTGCGGGTGGGATGGAGAGGCCCCTCCCGGGTGGGACAGTCCTCAGGACTTCCCGGGTGTGCTCCCACAGAGCTGCAGCTCATGGGTCCCGGTCTCCCAGCATGTGTCCTAGTGTGTGTCACCAGCGTGTGTCCCTGCGTGTCCTTGCACGTCACTGGCGTGTGTCCCTGCGAGTGTCCCCGCGTGTCCCCGCGTGTGTCCCTGCGTGTCCCCGCGTGCGTTACTGCTGTGTGCCCCTGCGTGCGTTACTGCTGTGTGCCCCTGCGTGCGTTACTGCTGTGTGCCCCTGTGTGCGTTACTGCTGTGTGTCCCTGCGTGTTACCAGCGTGTCCCTGTGTGTCCCTGCGTGTCACCGGCGTGTCCCTGTGTGTCCCTGCATGTCACCTGCGTGTGTCCCAATGTGTGTCCCCGGCGTGTGTCCCTGTGTGTCCCCGAGTGTGTCACCAGCGTGTGTCCCTGCGTGTCACCGGCGTGTCCCTGTGTGTCCCTGTGTGTCTCCGGCGTGTGTCCCTGCGTGTGTCCCAGCACAGCAGTTAGGTTAGATTTCTCTTGTGCTCCCGCGGTTGGGAGGGGTGGTGGTGTCTCACGTGTGCCGTTGAGCGGGATTCTGAGGCTCTGCGGTCCCATCTGGACACGTCCGCTGCACAGGAGGAGGCTGGCAGGGAGGCACGCTTCTGATTGGCCTAGCCCACATTACCCGGTGCTCAGCATGCAGGTGGTTTCTGATACTTCAGTGCTGGAAATAGGCTTTATCTCCTTGGGCACTTACCTGATTATTTCCTTGGGATACATTACTAGCAGTTTATGTAAGTCACCTTGATTCTGGGAAATATTGAGGGCAGGAGGAGAAGGGGGTGACAGAGGATGAGATGGTTGGATGGCATCACCGACTCGATGGACATGAGTTTGAGCCAGCTCCGGGAGGTAGTGAAGGACGGGAAGCCTGCAGGCTGCAGTCCATGGGGTCATAGACAGTTGGACACAGCGACTGAACAGCGACCTTCCTGAAAAGTTATCCCAATAGACATGTCTATACCTGTGTGTGTCTGACATCAAGTATTGTTATTTTCAATTCTTTTTCATTTAGATAGGGAAAAATTAGGAATTAAAACTAGGTACAGACAGACCTCAGAAATACCGCAGGTTCAGCTTCAGACCATCGCGATAAAGCAAGCATCACAATAGGGTGAATCACATCAATCTTTTGGTTTCCCAATGCATATAAAAGTTACGTTCACATTATACTGTGGGCTACTGAGTGTACAGTAGCATTATGGCTAAAAAGTAGCGTACATCTCTTAGTTAAAAACACAAAATGAAAAAAACTAGAATAATAACATCAAAGTCCCCTGATCACAGCTATCATAACAAATATTATAACAATGAAAAAGTTTAAAATCTTGTGAGTCTTACCAAAACGTGGTGCAAATTGGGTTTTGTGTGTCCGGTTCCGGCGCCCCCAGCTCTGCGCTGGCCCTCGCGCGCCAGTCAGCTCTGACAGGCCTCCCTGCCTCCGTCTTGGCCCGCTGCCTCACGCGTTCGTTTTTCTCCTGCACGGTCAGGTGTTTTGCAGCATCTGCCTGGGTCTAGGACGTGACCAGGGCATGTTCCTGGCCCTCACAGAGCTCGTGGTATTTAGGGAGAGAGACGTGTAGTGACTTGAGCTTTACTGGGTCACCGGCCCGTAGGTCTTTTCCACATCGTGCCTTGCGGTTACTGGTCTGGGTTAGATTTCCTTTGCTCCCTGCCATGTGGCCCTGAGCAGCGGCTGCTGCTTTGTTACCTGGGTGTGACCCGCCCCTCAGTAGCCACCTGTGTCAGAGAGCCGGCCCTTCCCAGGGGCGTGCGAGGACTCAGCCTGGACAGCTGTCCTCTCGCCGCCCGGCCCCACGCGTGTCTGAGGCCGCCGGGCAGGAGGCTGTGTGCTGCCCGACCCCCTCGCCTCCACCCAGTACAGACCCCTCCCCTGTGGTGGGCGGCTCAGGCACAGCTGGAGGCCTCTCCTGGGGGAGCCAGTGGCACCTACACTCACGGGGCCCGGGCCGCACCCTGGTACACGGCCCAAGTCACGCTGGCAGCTGCTCTGAAACTCACGGGGCACGGTCTAAAGTTGTCATTTCTTATGGGTAGCAGCCTTCAGACCTTTTCATCCAAACCCGCCCTTTTTTCACGTGACTGCCTGCAGAATTTTAATAGAATCCATCACCTGCCTGAGATTAAGGATTACATGTTAATTTTTCATAGCGGAAATGAGAAAGCAGAGGGAATTCTACCACAAGTTAGGCCTGGAAGTGCCTGGAGACATCAAGGGGGAGACGTGTTCTGCAAAGCAGCACCTGGACCCCCACCGGAACGGTGAGTGGCTGTTTGACCTGCACGAGCCCCTGCAGGCTCCTGACGGGCGTGGTGGGCGTCAGCGTCCGCGCGGAGCTGACAGGAGCGGGGGCCGCTGAAGCAGGGTCCCGGTCCCAGGGCTTGCGTGGTGGGCCGCAGCGGGGAGCTGCGGGGCCCCGGAGCTGCCTGGAGGCAGGTGTATGGGGACCAGGTGCACGATGGGCCTGCTCTCTCGCAGAAAGGCCAGCTTCTCCTTGGCTTTGACAGAAAATTAATGGTGCTTTGAATCTGTACATATTGTAACAGTTTACTCAGACCTTTGACTCCAGGGGCCGCACAGGTTCCTAAGCCCTTTGGTCTGTTCTGTGCATCTCTGAACATCTGAGAAGGGGAGGCCTTGGCTGCTGACCCAGAGGAGCGGGCGCTGCACACCTGCAGGCTCGGGGCCCCCGGGGGTGAGGCCCCGAGGCAGCTCGGGAGCCAGGAATCCCGTCTTTGCCGAGCTGGAGGCCTGACTTTTAAAGCCGTGGGGGACCAGCGCGAGCTCCGGAGCCGTGCTGTTGGGCAGAGTTGAGGTGTGACAGCCTGGAGGCGCCCGGCCGACAGCGCCCCGCCCAGGACCCCCGGGCGCAGCCGCCCCCGCCGCAGCCTCGCCAGCGCTGCGACCGGAGCCTGTGAGCCAGCGCCCGGCCGGCTCTCCCGCGCAACTCCCGTCACCGTGGGGTCTCACGGCTGTGCGTGTGCTGCCGGGAAGAACGACGTGTACCGCTTTGGATGTCGTGATTCAGTCTTTTCTGTTTTTGCTGAAAGGAGAAACCAAAGCGGATGACAGTTCGAACAAAGAGGCAGCGGAGGAGAAGCAGGAGGAAGACGGTGATTACCACCGGAGCGACGAGCAGGTGGGCGCGCGGCGCGGCCTCGGGGGCTCCCCTGACAGGCGGGGCCGGCAGGAAGGGGCAGCAGAGATGGTCGCGCGCCAGCGGCTCTCTGAGTCTCCCCCGACCGTTCTCCTCCTCCCCTTTCTCCTCCTCCTCCTTTTGGCTGCACAGCTTGTGGGATCTTAGTTTCTAGGGGCTGAACCCGCGCCCTCAGCAATGAGAGCGCCGCATTGCAACCGCTGGACGGCCGGGCACTTCCCTTCTATGGCTAATTGCCAGAGTGACCCCTACCCACTGCAGAATGCTTTAGGAACGACACAGTTAAAGCAGATGTCTTCAGTGGGGAGTGGGGGGATGGCGTCTTCCACACAAACTGCAGTCAGAATAGCCAGGACGCAGCTTGCTGCTGGTGGCAGTCACTGTCAGGGATCAAGCGAGAATCACGGGGCCCTCCTGGCGATCCTGCTGGGAGCGTGAGGGTGTCGCACCTCCCCGTCGCGGCTTCTCTAAGCGCACCTTGACTTGGCGCCTCCAGTGGTCCTCACACGCCCTGATGGAGCG
Source organism: Oryx dammah (assembly GCF_014754425.2). Lineage (NCBI taxonomy): Eukaryota > Metazoa > Chordata > Mammalia > Artiodactyla > Bovidae > Oryx > Oryx dammah. The sequence goes on along the minus strand of NW_024070187.1, from coordinate 116,087,263 downwards.
GTTGTCTCATCAGCGTCAGAATAAGAAAATGTCAGCCCTCGCTGTCACTCAGCGTGATTTGGGAGGCCCCGGCCCCAACAGTCAGGAGACAGGAACGTGAGCTGGGCGTGCTGTGACTCTCGGGCACACACCTGTGACTCAGCTCCTCGAGGTGCTGAGACCCCCTTTTCCAGTGGTAGGACCAGCGTGTCAGAGTCAGAGGGTGGGTGGCTTTGTTCAGAAAATTAATAAGAACTTTAATGCAGCCTAGCAATAAATGTGAGAGACCAAAACAAAGATACCAGAACCTTCTGGAAGAACACAGAGAAATTGCATAATTGGGTGTTCCTGGATGGAACGTTGACCTTAGGATTCGAGTTCTCCCGAAATTAATCTCAGTGGTTGTGATTGTAATCAATTTTATGAATAAGAATGTAATCAACTGCTTCTGAAGCTCATCTGAAGGAGGAAAAAGTCACCAGTAGCCCTGAGAACTTAGGGTCTTGGCTGTAGCAGAATATATGTGTAACATATCCGCACACACACATTTATACATATAGGCTCCTTAGGAGACACTGAGATTCAGCTCCAGACCGTTGTAGTAAAACAAATCGTGCATTTGTTTATTTCCCAGTGCATATAAAAGTTATGCTTCCACTATATTGTGGTCTATCAAGTGTGAGGTTTTGTTATATCTAAAAAACAGCGTTGTTTAGTCACTAAGTTGTGCCCGAGTCTTTTGCAACCCCAGGGACTGCAACCCCCAAGGCTCCTCTGCCCATAGGACCAGGCGCGAATACTGCAGTCCGTTGCCATTTCCTTCCCCAGGGGATCTTCCCAGCCCAGGGATCGAACCCACGTCTCGTGCATCTGCTGCATTACAGGCGGGTTCTCTCCCACTGAGCCACCAGGGGAGCCCTCAGTTCAGTCCAGTCCAGTCGCTCGGTCGTGCCCGACTCTCTGCGACCCTGTGAATCGCAGCACGCCAGGCCTCCCTGTCCATCACCAGCCCCCGGAGTTCACTCAGACTCACGTCCGTCGAGTCCGTGATGCCATCCAGCCATCTCATCCTCTGTCGTCCCCTTCTCCTCCTGCCCCCAATCCCTCCCAGCATCAGAGTCTTTTCCAATGAGTCAACTCTTCGCGTGAGGTGGCCAAAGTACTGGAGTTTCAGCTTTACCATTATTCCTTCCAAAGAAATCCCAGGGCTATTCTCCTTCAGAATGGACTGATTGGATCTCCTTGCAGTCCAAGGGACTCTTAAGAGTCTTCTCCAACACCACAGTTCAAACGCATCAATTCTTCGGCACTCAGCTTTCTTCACAGTCCAACTCTCACATCCATACATGACCACTGGAAAGACCATAGCCTTGACTAGACGGACCTTAGTCAGCAAAGTAATGTCTCTGCTTTTGAATATGCTATCTAGGTTGGTCATAACTTTTCTTCCAAGGAGTAAGCCTCTTTTAATTTCATGGCTACAGTCACCATCTGCAGTGATTCTGGAGCCCCCCAAAATAAAGTCTGACACTGTTTCCACTGTTTCCCCATCTATTTCCCATGAAGTGATGGGACCAGATGCCATGATCTTCATTTTCTGACTGTTGAGCTTTAAGCCAACTTTTTCACTCTCCTCTTGCATCAAGAGGCTTTTTAGTTCCTCTTCACTTTCTGCCATAAGGGTGATGTCATCTGCATATCTGAGGTTATTGATATTTCTCCCAGCAATCTTGATTCCAGCTTGTGTTTCTTCCAGTCCAGCGTTTCTCATGATGTACTCTGTATATAAGTTAAATAAGCAGGGTGACAAGATACAGCCTTGACGTACTCCTTTTCCTATTTGGAACCAGTCTGTTCCATGTCCAGTTCTATCTGTTGCTTCCTGACCTGCATACAGATTTCTCAAGAGGCAGGTTAGGTGGTCTGGTATTCCCATCTCTTTCAGAATGTTCCACAGTTTATTGTGATCCACACAAACACTTTGGCATAGTCAATAAAGCAGAAATAGATGTTTTTCTGGAACTCTCTTGCTTTTTCCATGATCCAGCGGATGTTGGCAATTTGATCTCTGGTTCCTCTGCCTTTTCTAAAACCAGCTTGAATATCAGGAAGTTCATGGTTCACATATTGCGGAAGCCTGGCTTGGAGAATTTTGAGCATTACTTTACTAGCATGTGAGATGAGTGCAGGGAAGCCCTCGGGGGGGGGAAAAAATAAGCTACGTTCCTTAATTAAAAGATACTTTATTGCCAAACCGTGCTAGCCATCATGTACCACAAACATTCAGTTCATAAAGAACGCAGCATCTGTGAAGTGCAGTGAAACAAAGGCTGCCTCTGTATATACCCTGTCATCTGGCAGCTCAGTGGTAAAGCACGTGTCTGCGGTGCAGGAGATGCACAAGACCCGGGTTTGACCCCTGGCTTGGGAGGATCCCCTGGAGAAGGAAACGGCAATGCACTCCAGTATCTTGCCTGGAGAACCCCGTGGACAAAGGAGCCTGGCGGGCTAACTCTATAGGGTTGAAGAGAGTCGGATACTACTGAGCAACTAGACACACATACATATATAAACACTGGGGTGCGGGACACCTCCCGGGGGTCCACGTCTCCGCCTTTCTGGGCTCTGAGAGTTACCTCCTGTTGGACTCGGAGGTCTCGCTGTGGTCTGGGTCAGGCTGCTGACCCAGCCTCTTCAGGTGCAGGGTGGGCCATCTTGTTAATCCCTGTTCTGTCAGTTTTAAACCTTTATTGTTACTAAATTTTGCCTTTTTTATCACAAACATGCCAAAAAGGTGTCTGTGATTGGCTGCTTTCAGAAGAGCCAGCAGGCTGTCCCGGGAACGGGGGAACGGGCCCCACTGCGCCCCTTGGAGGCCACAAGTCCACACCAGGCTGAGCCTCGAGCGTTGGTCTGTTGTTGGCCCCAAGAAAGGTAGGGTGGGGGTGGCCATGGCCCGAGACAGGCCTGCTGGGGCCTCCAGGTGTGAGGAGCAGGGGCAGGGCGGGCCTCCAGGCGTGAGGAGCAGGGGCGGGGTGGGGCGGGGCGGGGCGCCAGGCTGGAGCCTGGGGTGGGTGGGCAGCAGGGCTTTGGGCAGGTGGTGGTGCAGGTGCCCGGGACGCACTCGAAGGCAATCCTGGGGGACTTGCTGAGCTCTGCCGACCTGGGCCCTGAGTCCCCGCCTTTATGATGCAGCCGCAAACCACGGACACTGGAACCCAGGCGTCTTTGCGCAGCCTCCTGTCCTCAGCTAGAAACGCCTTCTGAGGTGGTTCTGAGGTGTGCCATGTGGCCGTGTGGTTGCCGTGTGGCGTGGTGCTGCGGTGGGCCCTGTGCTGTGTCCTGGGCGCTTGCATGGCCCAGGCCTCGGAACAAGGATTCTGCTGTTTTCTGTCTGGTGTTCTGACTGTTCCAGTCCTCACAGACTCCTGGGTGCTGGCCTTGGTCTTCCTGGCACATCTCCACGCGCTGTTCGTGCCAAACTCCGGGGTGTGTGATCTGTTTCATTGCCCATCCGCCTCCAGTTCCTGGGGCGGCCCTTGGTTCCTTCACACGCAGGGTCTTGCTGTGTTCATGGATGTGTGTTGCATGTTCTGATGTAATCATTTCACAGGAACTGTACGTATCTGTTTAGCTTTGGTATCAAGGTGAGAAGTCCCAGAGCTGAAGATAGTCTCTCTCTCCCATTTTTATTCTCTAGGAAAGTTTGTATAAGATTGAGAACATCCATTTTATTGAATATTTTGTTTAAACTTCCCATGAAGCCATCAGATCTTAGCTGTGAAAAGAAGAGAAGTGAAAAGCAAAGGAGGAAAAGAAAGATAGAAGCATCTGAATGCAGAGTTCCAAAGAATAGCAAGAAGAAATAAGAAAGCCTTCCTCAGCGATCAATGCAAAGATGGGCTCGATAAAGTACAGAAATGGTATGGACCTAACAGAAGCAGAAGATATTAAGAAGAGGTGGCAAGAATACACAGAAGAACTGTACAAAAAAGATCTTCACGACCAAGATAATCACGATGGTGTGATCACTCACCTAGAGCCAGACATCCTGGAGTGTGAACTCAAGTGGGCCTTAGAAAGCATCACTGCGAACAAAGCTAGTGGAGGTGATGGAATTCCAGTTGAGCTATTTCAAATCCTGAAAGATGATGCTGTGAAAGTGCTGCACTCAATATGCCAGCACATTTGGAAAACTCAGCAGTGGCCACAGGACTGGAAAAGGTCAGTTTTCATTCCAGCCTCAAAGAAAGGCAATGCCAAAGAATGCTCAAACTATCGCACAATTGCACTCATCTCACACGCTAGTAAAGTAATGCTCAAAATTCTCCAAGCCAGGCTTCAGCAGTACGTGAACCGTGAACTTCCTGATGTTCAAGCTGGTTTTAGAAAAGGCAGAGGAACCAGAGATCAAATTGCCAACATCCGCTGGATCATGGAAAAAGCAAGAGAGTTCCAGAAAAACATCTATTTCTGCTTTATTGACTATGCCAAAGCCTTTGACTGTGTGGATCACAATTAACTGTGGAACATTCTGAAAGAGATGGGAATACCAGACCACCTGACCTGCCTCTTGAGAAACCTATATGCAGGTCAGGAAGCAGCAGTTAGAACTGGACATGGAACAACAGACTGGTTCCAAATAGGAAAAGGAGTACGTCAAGGCTGTATATTGTCACCCTGCTTATTTAACTTATATACAGAGTACATCATGAGAAACGCTGGGCTGGAAGAAACACAAGCTGGAATTAAGATTGCCGGGAGAAATATCAATAACCTCAGGTATGCAGATGATACCACCCTTATGGCAGAAAGTGAAGAGGAACTAAAAAGCCTCTTGATGAAAGTGAAAGAGGAGAGTGAAAAAGTTGGCTTAAAGCTCAACAGTCAGAAAACGAAGATCATGGCATCTGCTCCCATCACTTCATGGGAAATAGATGGGGAAACCGTGGAAACAGTGTCAGACTTTATTTTGGGGGGTTCCAAAATCACTGCAGATGGTGACTGCAGCCATGAAATGAAAAGATGCTTACTCCTTGGAAGGAAAGTTATGACCAACCTAGATAGCATATTCAAAGCAGAGACATTACTTTGCCGACTAAAGTCCGTCTAGTCAAGGCTGTGGTTTTTCCAGTGGTCATGTATGGATGTGAGAGTTGGACTGTGAAGAAAGCTGAGCGCCAAAGAATTGATGCTTTTGAACTGTGGTGTTGGAGAAGACTCTTAAGAGTCCCTTGGACTGCAAGGAGATCCAACCAGTCCATCCTAAAGGAGATCAGCCCTGGGTGTTCTTTGGAAGGAATGATGCTAAAGCTGAAACTCCAGTACTTTGGCCACCTCATGCGAAGAGTTGACTCACTGGAAAAGACTCTGATGCTGGGAGGGATTCGGGGCTGGAGGAAAAGGGGACGACCGAGGATGAGATGGCTGGATGGCATCACGGACTCGATGGACATGAGTCTGAGTGAACTCTGGGAACTGGTGATGGACAGGGAGGCCTGGCGTGCTGGGGTTCATGGGGTCGCAAAGAGTCGGACACGACTGAGTGACTAAACTAACTAGGAAGATTTTAAATTATAAATTAAATTTACTTAATGATTTTAATCCTACTTGAATCTTTTGTTTCTTTTTAAGATTATTTGATGTTATATTTTTTCTCAGAAAGTTTCTATTTGGACTTAGGTTTTCAAAGAATTCCTTTGTCTGTCGTTGGGCTTTGCAAGTGCCTGGTTACTTCTCCATTGCTCTTCCTAGTATCCCACTGGTGTCTCCTGCTTCTTGGGTCATTCTTGCCCGAGATGGAGCCACGTTCTTTTCTGTTAATTGTTTCTCCTTTCTGCTCTGTGTTCCCTGTTGTTCCTTCTCTACCTTCTTGAGTTGAACATTCTGTAATTTATGCATTGGAAATTTTGAACATCAAATCTTACAAACAAGGCGGCAGTAATCAAGACGTTGTATTGCAAGTGTTAAGGTAGATTTTTTAATCATTGTGGAGTGTGGAAATAGGCCCTTGGATTCAAGGTCATTGGGTTCCAGCACAGGTGCCATGGCCCTTCCTGAGGAAAGAACAGTGTCTTGGATGGTGCTGGGACCGCTGGACACCCGCATGCAGGAGACGCCCCCACACCCGGGCCTCTCGCGACGTGGAAAGAAAGTGAAAGTCGTGCAGGAGACGCCCCCACGCCCGGGCCTCTCAGGACGTGGAAAGAAAGTGAAAGTCGTGCAGAAGACCCCCACGCCCCCACCTCTCGCAACATGGAAAGTGAAAGTGAAAGTCGCTCAGTTGCACCCAGCTCTTCGCGACCCCATGGACTATACAGTCTGTGGAATTCTCCAGGCCAGAACACTGGAGTGGGTAGCCTTTTCCTTTTCCAGGGGATCTTCCCAACCCAGGGATCGAACCCAGTCTCCTGCGTTGCAGGTGGATTCTTTACCAACTGATCTATCAGGGAAGCCCAAGTTAACTCAAAATGTAAGAGCTCAAACCTGGAAACTTTGTGGGAAAACATGAGAGAAACTCCTTAGCATCTTGGGTTAGGTTTGTAGTTCTCAAATCCAAAACCAAGAACACAACTCAGGAAAGAAAACTGATGAAAGAAAATTCATCAGATGAAGAAATACTGCTCCTGGGACTCCCTGGCAGTCCAGTGGCTAAGATTCTGTGTTTCCCCTGCGAGGCACAGGTCAGCCACTGGTCAGGGAGCTGAGATCCCTCAAGCCATATGGCACAGCCAAAAGGAGTTGCTGCTCTTCAAAAGACACTACTGAGAAAAATTTTAAAAACCACAGGCTGGGAGAAAATACTAGCAAAGGACATTCCTGAAAAGGACTTTTATCTAGAATATGTAGCTCTTAACTCAGTAAGAAGATGAAGAATCCAGTTAACAAATTGGCAGACATTTCATCACAGAACAAATACAGATGTTTCATAGTCACATCCCCTGGTGGCTCAGCTGGTAAGGAATCTGCCTGCGATGTGGGAGACCCGGGTTCGATTCCTGGGTTGGGAGGGTCCCCTGGAGAAGGGAAGGACTACCCAGTCCAGTATTCAGGCCTGGAGGATTCCATGGACAGAGGAGCCTGGCAGGCTACAGTCCGTGGGGTCTCAAAGAGTCAGATTTGACTGAGCAGCTTTCACTATACTCACGTGAAACTGTGTTCAACATCATTAGTCATTAGGAAAATACAAATTAAAACCATAGTGAAATAGCATTTTACACTCACCAAGATGGCTGTCATCAAAAAAATGGTAACAGGTGTTGGCAAGGAGGTGGAGAAGGGGGTCAGCAACGTTAGGTGCTGCCGTGCACTTGAGTCTGCGCACTTGACTGTGTGAAAGAAGTCAGATGGGAGGACTGTGCTGCGTGGTTCCACCTGTAACCGTCCAAGAGAGGCTGGTCCACAAACGCAGGCCAGGGGTGGCTGGGGCGGACTGACCACCAAAGCCACGAGGCTCTTTATGAGGTGATGGGTCTGACCACAGACTGGGTGGCGTGGTGGTTGCACAACTCTTAAGTTGACTAAAAAGTACTGAATTGTATACTTAAAACATATATGTAAATTATACTGCAATGAAGCCGTTAAAAAATTACAAACGTGCTTTTAACTTAGTGTATTTCAATAGGTAATACATTTGGGGCCTCCCTCGTGGTTCAGCGGCTAAGACTCCCCTGCAGGGGGCCCGGGTCCAACCCCTGGTCTGGGAACGAGGTCCTGCATGAGGTACATTGTGGTCGTACGGTCCAGAGGGCAGTGCTGCGTGGGAGGGTTACGTGTTACTGTCCCGAATCCCACTTCATAGGGGTGCGCTTTGTGGCCACGCCTGTGTTTGCACAGCCTGGGCTTCCCAGAGTCCTGTGCAGCTCTGCGCCCCCTCCTCCCTGGGGACCCACCCAACGGCCTCCTGCTCCTGTTGTTGGGGGGCCGGTGCCTTCTTTCTCTGGCCGACCTCTGCGTTTTTTAAAAGTCCAGAATAAATGCGAGTTTCGTCTCCTCTGAACAGCAGCAGGGCTCTCCCGCCGCCTGGGCGCCTCCTTAGCCCCAGCTAGCCCGTCTGCTTCGGGCTCTTTCCTCCTGGGCTGCCGCTTCTCGTTTCTCATGCTTGTGCTCTGCGTTCATTTGCGGGTGGCTTCGCCCCGCTTCCTCTCTGAGCTAGTGTAGCTCTCCCTCTCTGGCGGCATGGTGGGAAGCACCGTGGCCGGCCTCAGCGCCTGAGCGCCAGCCCCTCGTGCAGGCCCACCCAGCCCTCTGGGCCTCGGTCCCCTGTGCGCCGAGGGCTGCAGGTTCCCTCTGATTTCCTTCCTGGAGTTGAGGATTTAACGTCTTGCATCCTTTGGGGGGACCCCTTCTGCCTTTATTTTCTCTTTTTCCCCTGGTCTCTTGTGATTTTCAGACTCTGTGGTCTGTCTTCATGCGTCTAACCTTTCCTTTGTTTTCTTATTTTAATTGATACCTTTCTGTCTATACTTCTTTTGGGTAATTTGCTCACATTGATCTTTCAGAAAATTGATCTGCGTTCAGCTGAAACTAATCTGTGGTTTGACCATCCATTGAGTTTTTAATTTGAATGAATATGTTTTTTATTTTTAGAAGTTATATTTGAATATCTTTTATACCTTCCTGTTCTGTATTCATGGTGTTATATTTTTAATTCCTTCTCTCATATCTAATAATTTTAGACATGTATATTTCAGTTATTAATGACTCTTTTGTTTGAGTTTGGGGGATCTGGTTTTTGGCACACCCTAACCATTCCTGGAGGAAGCCTCACCCCTGAGCGAGGCGAGGCGTCTCAGGTGGGGCCAGCTCAGCAGTGCAGCGTGGCCAGGCTGCCCCTCCACCGCGCCTGCATTCGGGGTCTCCTTGCTTAGCTTGTTGTCTCAAAGTTCCTTGTCACACGCTGAGTACTCTGACCCACTGAACTCCTGATCTCCTGAAAGGTAGCCGTGAACTTGAGACTTTGTGCCTTCCCTCAGCGTCCTCCGCCCTCTAGTGAGCTGGCCGAGTGTGACGTGCCCCTTGGTGGCCCTTCTGTGTGTGGGCCGTGGGGCCTGCCTTGTGACGTCTTTCCTCGTCATTCCTGCAGAACACTTGGCCTCTGTGGCGACGCATGTGTGTCCCGCCAGCTAGAGCTCTTACAACAGGATTTCCACCTTTCTCAGTTTAACTCTAGCATGTACTGCCACAATAAATAAATAATTCTCGGGTTTACTTTATTTATTTATTTTTTCCCCTGCTATTTCTTTTCTTTCTTTCTTTCTTTCTTTCTTTCTTTATTTATTATTTTTACTTTATTTTACTTCACAATACTGTGTTGGTTTTGCCATACATTGACATGAATTCGCCACGGGTGTACATGATCAGGTTTACTTTAAAGAACTGTATTAATAAAACAGAATTAATAATGTTAGATTGTTTTTCACAAAATGGCAAAAATAAACAGATTTTAAGGTAGTGTGTTTAGGTCAAAACAGATTTATGATTTCCAAAACCTCTGCAGTCTTAGATTTAACGGGATCGGTAGATGGCTGAGAGAGCCTCCAGGGAGCCGCCCCGTGGTGGCCCTCGGTGCTCCTCCGCAGCTGAGCCCTTTCTCTTGCAGGTGAGCATCTGTCTGGAATGCAACAGCAGCAAACTGCGGGGCTTGAAGCGGAAATGGATCCGCTGCTCAGCCCAGGCCACAGTCCTGCATCTGAAGAAGTTCATTGCCAAAAAACTTAACCTCTCGTCCTTCAACGAGGTAAACAGGAACTGTAACGAGCCACTTCTTATCTGTAGAGGTGACACTTCGGAAGTTCTTTGGTTTTGTTTGCTTTTTACAGTTTTGTTTGGAGATTTTCAATCAGAAAAAAAAGTCTTGTGTGTTGCCTACTCCCAGTTAGTGTGATAGTAAACAGTGGTGAAGGCAGTGGAGGCCCAGAGCCCATGAACATGGCGGCTACTGCTAAGAGAAGAGGGAAAGCCGTCGGGGTGGCAGCGAGATACGCTACAGGTTTTCACCACAAGAGAGATTCTGGTCTTTAATTTCACAAACAGATGGATGAGGATGGATAGAATGGGTGGGTTGACAGAGGATACTTCCAAGTTCTGATGAATGCTGAGACTGAGATAAAACCTGTGCTTTAGTGTGCAGGGCAGGGCGGTCCCAGAGGGAGAGCGAGCATGCTCGCTAGAGGTGTCCGACGCCCTCCTGAGGGCATTCACTTCTGCTTAAGCGTGGCTTGTCTGCAGGAGCTGGCCGTGCAGAAGCGTCAGGAAAAGGCACTGTGGGATGTAAAGCCAGGACTCATGATGAAAACAGCCCTCAGGCTGCAAGGAAAGTGGTGTCGCAGTCCAGAAAAAGAGGCAGGAGAGGCCAGTTGGGGAGAGTCTGGCAGAAGCCCCAGGAGAGCGGGCCGGTGAGGACAGAGAGAGGAGGCCAGCTCCTGAGATGTGCGTCGGAGAAGAGTGGGGTGGACATGGCCCCCACGGAGCTGTGTCCACACCTCAACCCCACAACCTATAATCGCGATCTATTAGGAAAAAAGATCTTTCAAGATGTAATGAAGTTAAGGGTCTTTAGATGAAATAATCCTGGATTGACCCTAAATCCAATGGCATGTGCCCGTACAAATGTGAGGCAGAGGGAAATATGAGACGCACAAAGAAGAGAAGATGGTGTGAAGATGGAGATAAGATCGGGGTGATGTGACCACAAGCCGAGGGAGGCCTGGAGGCCCCAGAAGCTGGTCTAGTTTCTTCTTGGTGCCTATAACAAAATGTTAGAGGAGAGGGATGAATTCAAGAATGAGCTGCCAAACAAAAGAGGAGCCTACAGCCCATCGAGTCTGTAAAAAGACGGTAATATTAGGGATCTGACTGTTAGAAAACACTCCAGAGAGAAGGCCAAGTGTGTAGCTGTTCACCCTTTTGCTAAAGGGTTTAGTTGCTTGACTCACGGTGGCTCAGCTGTCTCATGGGAGGAGTAGAGAGAGGAGTTATCCGAGAGAGATCCACAAAGGATTTTCATGTCAGTGGCCTGGATCTGGGACATACCCAGGAGACCCATGGTGTTTTTAAGAATGTGGTATCAGCAGAACCACCACCAACTTGGGCTGAAGGGGACAGAAACAGGAAGAAATGAGAGAAGGCTATCAGACTTCCAAAATTCTACCAGCAGGAAATAGGCTGTAAGAGATGCTCAGCTGCCAAGGTGAGCCACCCCAGAGGGTGAGGCCAGCACGGGCCCAAGAGAGCAGAACCTTGACCCGCAGTGATGTGTTCTCAGATCTTGAGACCAAATGGAATTTCCATACTGGATTTCAAATGTTATGGAGACCAGTGATGTCTTTATGCCTTCTAATATCTCTCCCTTTTGGACTAAGAATACCTATCCTGTCCCACACTTGGATTTTGGAAGCAAATAATGTGTTTTCTAGTTTCACAGATCCACAGCTAGAGAGGAATTTTTCCTCAGGATGCATCATACTCAGAGTCTCACCCATAGCTGATTGCTGTGATGTAAAAAATAAGCCCTGAGACTTTGGACTGATGGTGTGAAGATGAGATTTGGGGCTCTGGAGTTGATGCTAGAGTGGCTTGAGCCTCTAATGCATGCAGGGTGGATGTGGGTTTTACGGGGTCAGAGGACAGACTTGTAGTAGGTTAAGTGGTGACCCTGCAAAATACATCCAGTCTGTAACCCTGAGAGCATCTGAATACATCTTTATTTGAAAAAAGGTCTTTGTAGACATGCAGACAATGTTGGCGTGAAGAGACCTCCTGGATTATCCAGGCAGGCCGTAAATCCAGGGACTGGTGTCCTTAGAAGAGCAGACACAAATTGTCTCAGTAGATTTTAAAGGATGTTATACAAAGTGTCTTCTCATACCACAGCTGCATGAGGTTGGAAATCAATACCCAAAGGAAAGCTGGGAAAATCACAAAATTGTGGAAATTAAGCAACCAGTGGATCAAAGGAGAAATCAAAGAGTGATTAGAAAATACTTAGAGACAAAAAAAACAAGAATCCAAGATACCAAAACTAATGATGCGTTGAAAGCAGTGCTAAGGGGGAGGTTTATAGCTGTAAACACAGTAAAACCAAGGAAGATCTCAAATCAACAGACTCAGTTTACAACGTAAGGATCTAGAAGAAGACTAAGCTAAACCCAAAGCTGGCAGAAAGAAAAGAAAATACGGATTAGAGCAGAAATAAAATAGAGAATAAACGACAGAGAAGATCAGCGGCTTTTGAAAAAGATCAACAGTATTGGCAGACTTTGAGCTAGAGGGACTAAGAGAGAGGACTTGAGTCGAGTCAGCTTGAACGGGAGTGGGGACATCACTGCTGAGTCTGCAGAGACAGGTTTCCAGAGAGCACTCTGAGCATCTGTATGCCAGCAGATTGGATGACCTAGACGAGACAGACAGATGCCTAGAAACACAAAGCCTACCACGACAGTCACAAAGAATTAGGAAATTTGAATAGACCTGTAACTGGTAAGGAGGTTGAATCAGCAATCAGAAAATCTTGCAACGACAGAAAAGTCCTGGACCTGATGGCTTCCCTGAATTCTACCAAGCATTTAAAAAGCTAGTATCAATCCTTCTCAAACTTCTCTAAAAGGTTGAGGAGGAGGACCACTTCCTAACTCAGTTCATGATTTCAGCCTAACCCTGAGAAAGCCAGATGAAGACGTTACAAGGAAACTGCACAATATCCCTTGTTAACAGTGATGCAAAAAATCCTCAACAAAATAGTGATAAACAGAATTCAACATATTAAAAGGATTTACACACCATACCTAAGTGGGCTTCAAGGGATTAGGTCAGATGGAGCGCCTGAAGAACTATGGATGGAGGCTTGTGACATTGTCCAGGAGGCATTGATCAAGACCATCCCCAAGAAAAAGGAATGCAAAAGGCAAAATGGCTGTCTAAGGAGGCCTTACAAATAGCTGAGAAAAGAAGAGAGGCGAAAGGCAAAGAGGAAAAGGAAAGATATACCCATCTGAATGCAGAGTTCCAAAGAATAGCAAGGAGAGATAAGAAAGCCTTTCTCAGTGATCAGTGCAAAGAAAAAGAGGAAAACAGTAGACTGGGAAAGACTAGAGATCTCTTCAAGAAAATTAGAGATACCAAGGGAACATTTCATGTAAAGATGGGCTCGATAAAGGACAGAAATGGTATGGAGCAAACAGAAGCAGAAGGTATTAAGCAGAGGTGGCAAGAACACACAGAAGAACTACACAAAGAAGATCTTCATGACCCAGATAACCACGACGGTGTGATCGCTCACCTAGAGCCAGACATCCTGGAATGCGAAGCCAAGTGGGCCTCAGGAAGCACAAACAAAGCACGGACAAACCTAGGAGAGGTGATGGGATTACAGCTGAGCTGTTTCAGGTCCTAAAAGACTTGCTGTGAGCACTGCACTCCACATGCCAGAAAATTTGGGAAACTCAGCAGTGGCCACAGGACTGGAAAAGGTCAGTTTTCATTCCAATCCCAAAGAAAGGCAGTGTCAAAGAAAGTTCTAACTACCGCACAATTGCACTCATCTCATAGGCTAGCAAAGTAATGCTCAAAATTCTCCAAGCCAGGCTTCAACAATACATGATCCATGAACTTCCAGATGTTCAAGCTGATTTAGAAAAGGCAGAGGAACCAGACAGAGTTCAAATTGCCAACATCCTTTGGATCATCAAAAAAGCAAGAGAATTTCAGAAAAAAAAAAAAATCTGCTTTGTTGACTACACCAAAGCCTTTGACTGTGTGGATCACAACAAAATGTGGAAAGTTCTTCAAGAAAGGGGAATACCAGACCACCTTACCTGCCTCATGAGAAATCGGAATGCAGGTCAAGAAGCAACTATTAGAACCGGGCATGAAATGAAGAACTGGTTCCACACTGGGAAAGAAGTACCTCAAGGCTGTATATTATCACCCAGCTTATTTAACTTATATGCAGGGTATATCATGAGAAACGCTGGGCTGGATGAAACACAAGCTGGAATCAGGATTGCCAGGAGACACATCAGTAACCTCAGATACGCAGATGACACCACCCTTATGGCAGAGTGAAGAACTAAAGAGCCTTTTGATGAAAGTGAAAGAGGAGAGTGAAAAAGCTGGCTTAAAACTCAACATTCAGAAAACTAAGATTATGGCATCTGGTCCCATCACTTCATGGCAAATAAACAGGGAAAAAGTGGACACAGTGAGAGACTTTATTTTCTTGGGCTCCAAAATCACTGCAGATGGTGACTGCAGCCATGAAATTAAAAGATGCTTGCTCCTTGGAAGAAAAGCTATGACGAACCTAGACAGCATATTAAAAAGCAGAGACATTACTTTGCCGACAAAGGTCCGTCTAGTCAAAGCTGTGGTTTTTCCAGTAGTCATGTATGGATATGAGAGATGGACTATAAAGAAAGCTGAGTGCTGAAGAATTGATGCTTTTGAACTGTGGTGTTGGAAAAGACTCTTGAGAGTCCCTTGGACTGCAAGGAGATCCAACCAGTCCATTCTGAAGGAAATCAGTCCTGAATATTCACTGGAAGGACTAATGCTGAAGCTGAAACTCCAATACTTTGGCCACCTGATACGAAGAACTGACTCATTTGAAAAGACTCCGATACTGGGAGGGATTGAAGGCAGGAAGAGAAGGGGACAACAGAGGATGAGATGGTTGGATGGCATCACCAATGCAATGGACATGAGTTAGAGTAAACTCCAGGAGCTGGTTGATGGACAGGGAAGCCTGGCGTGCTACAGTCCATGGGGTCGCAAAGAGTCATACACAACTGAGCGACTGAAGAGCGAGGAAGAAGAATATGTAGAAAACTCTAAAAATTCCACAGAAAGACCCTGTCAGAACTAACCGCAAGGTAGCAAAATGCAAAGTGAGCAGAGAAATCAGATGCAATTTTGTACATGAGCAATGAACAAGCTGAAAAGCAGATTATAAAACTAAATACATTTATAATAGCATCAAAATAATATACTCAGCCATAAAAAGAAATAAAATTAGGTCATTTGTAGAGACGTGGATAGACTTAAAGACTGTCATACAAAGTGAAGTGTCAGAGAAAACAAATACGTTAACACATGTGTGGAATGTAGAAAAATGGTTTAGATTATGTTATTATGTGCAAAGCAGAAATAGAGACACAAACATAGAGAACAAACATGGACATCAAGAGAGGAAAGCTGGGGAATGGACTGGATTGGGAGCCTGAGCTTGACATGCGTGCACTGTGGACGCTGTATATGAAATACGCAGTTGACGAGAACGCACTGCACAGCTCCGAGAACGGTGCCCACTGCTCTGTGGCGACACAATGGGGAGGAAATCCGAAGAAGAGAGCAGACAGGCACGCCTGCAGCTTATTCACTCTGCTGTACAGTAGAAACCGCCACACCATTATAAAGCAACCCCAGCCCAATGAAAACGATTTTAGAAAATGAAATACTTAGGAATTAAGTTAACGAAAGGAGT
This sequence comes from Oryx dammah, assembly GCF_014754425.2. Classification (NCBI taxonomy): domain Eukaryota; kingdom Metazoa; phylum Chordata; class Mammalia; order Artiodactyla; family Bovidae; genus Oryx; species Oryx dammah. The sequence continues at coordinate 116,071,803 of NW_024070187.1, read as the reverse complement.
GAAAGACTCGTACAGTGAAAATTATAGAAAATGCTGAAAAAATGAAAGACAGAAGCAAGTGGAAACGTATACCACATTCATGGACTAGAAGACTTATTGTTTAAAATGTCAGCATTACCCAAATGAACTACAGATTCAATGGAATTCCTGTCAAAATCCCAAAGATATTTCTTGCAGAAATAAAAATGCATCCTGATTTTTTTATGGATTCTTAAAGAACCCAGATGGTGACTGCAGCCATGAAATTAAAAGATGCTTACTCCTTGGAAGAAAAATTATGACCAACCTAGATAGCATATTCAAAAGCAGAGACATTACTTTGCCGACTAAGGTCCGTCTAGTCAGGGCTATGGTTTTTCCAGTGGTCATGCATGGATGTGAGAGTTGGACTGTGAAGAAAGCTGAGCGCCGAAGAATTGATGCTTTTGAACTGTGGTGTTGGAGAAGACTCTTGAGGGTCCCTTGGACTGCAAGGAGATCCATCCAGTCCATTCTGAAGGAGATCAGCCCTGGGATTTCTTTGGAAGGAATGATGCTAAAGCTGAAACTCCAGTACTTTGGCCACCTCATGCGAAGAGTTGACTCATTGGTAAAGACTCTGATGCTGGGAAGGATTGGGGGCAGGAGGAGAAGGGGACGACCCAGGATGAGATGGCTGGATGGCGTCACAGACTCGATGGACGTGAGTCTGAGTGAGCTCCGGGAGCTGGTGATGGACAGGGAGGCCTGGCGTGCTGCGATTCATGGGGTCGCAGAGAGTCGGGCATGACTGAGCGACTGAACTGAACTGAAAGAACCCAAATAGCCAAAACAACCTTGAAAAAGAACAAAACTGGAGGACTCACAGCTTCCCGGTGCAATAGAGAAGAAAACTGTGGTGCTGGCATTGAGACAGACAGACAAATGGCACAGAGTAGAGAATGGAATGAATCCTCACATCTGAGGTCAGCTGACAAGGTCCTAAGATCCTCTCATGAGGGAAGGACAGCCTTCCAGCAGATGCTGCTGCGAAAGCTGGGTGTCCACGCGCAAGAGAATGGCACTCGGCCCTCACCTGACGCAGCGCTCAAAACGCAGCTCAGTGTGTCAGGGACATAAATGTGACCCCGAAACAAAGCTCCTAAAACACAGGACAGAAACTTGGCCCTGGACTCGGCACTGATTGCTCGGACGGAAAACCCAAGGAGCAGGTAACAAAAGAAAGATTAGACGATTTGAACTTCGTTGAAGTGAAAAAAAAAAAGAAATTGTATGGAATGGAAGGAAATATTTATAAATCATATATCTGACAAGTCTGTCCAGAATAGATGGACTATTTCTAAAGTTGAACACAAAAAACTCAGTTACACAGTGAGCAGTGGACTTGAGCAGACTTTTCTCCAGAGATGCACAAACGCCAGTAAGCTTGTGAAGACATACTTGACCTCGCTAATCACGGGAGAGACGCAAGCCGGAACTGTGACGAGACCTACCTCAAGTCCAGTAGGGCGGCTGCTGCAGAAACTGAGAAACAAGTGCTGGTGAGGATGTGGAGAAATTGGCACACTTGTGCACTGTTGATGGGGCGTAAATGGGTGCAGCCACTGTGGAAAACACTGAGGACTTCTCAGAAAACTAAACAGAACTAGCGTGAGATCCCACAGCGCCACTTGGGATCACCCAGGAGAAGTGAGAACAGGATCCCGAGGGAGTGTCTGTACCCCCACGCTTACAGCACCAAGTGTCCATCAGTGGGTGATGGACAAGCAGAGTGTGGTCCGTCCATACAGTGGAATATTCTGCCTTAAACAGGAAGGACATTCTAACACCTGCTACAACATAGATGAATCTTGAGCAGACTGTGCTAAATGAAGTAAGCCAAACACAGAAGGACAAATACTGTCCAGTTCCACTCATACTGGGTCCCCAGAGGTATCGGAATCATACAGACAGAAAGTAGGATAGGAGTTGCCGGTGCTGGCGAGGGGACGGGCGGTTACTGACTAAGCGGGCAGTTACAGGCTTACACACGCAGAGTCCGTGGATGGGCATGGCGGCAGAGCACATCATGGAGGTAGTAACACCACTGAGCTGTGCACTTGAAAATGGCTAAGCTGGTAAATTGTACGTGCATCTTACCCCAGTTACTTTAACCGTAAAAGAGAATGAACTGTTGGTGCACACAGAGGAGCGAGGAGAGAGAGTCTGGGGCCACCTCAGGACGGAAGCAGGGTTGGAAGGATGCTGCCCCGTGCCAGCGAGTCCTGGCGCCTGCAGAGGGCCTGAGCCTGCGGGCTCCCAGACAGAACTCTGAGGACTCCACTTCTGGCGTTCTCTGTCCTGATGCGCAGTTGTGCTGTTTCCACGGCAGACACAGGAAGCACACGTCGGGACCCTTCCTCCCCTGCCTTGAGAGAGAAGTTTAAAAGACCGTCTGGGAATTCCTGGTGGCCCAGTGGTTAAGACTCGGTGCTTTCACTGCAGTAGCCTGGGTTCAGTACCCTGGTCAGGGAACTACAGTCCTGTGGGCTGCATGGCATTGCCAAAAATAATAATAATAAAAAGACCATCCAGGTCAACACCATTTGTCGTCAGGGAAACACAAATTAAAACACTCCAAACCTACAGAATGTCCAAAACCTAGGGCCCCGGCACCACCACACGCTGGCAGAGACGTGGAGCAGCAGCAGCTCTTTACTGCCAGTGGAAAGGCAAGATGGAGCAGCCACTTAGGAAAGCAGTTCGAAAAAAAAAAAAAAGGAAAGCAGTTTGGCAGTCAAGCCCCTTGGTGCTTACCCAACGGAGGTGAAAACTTAGGTCCACGAGAAAACTTACACACGGATGTTTATAGCAGCTTAGTCATAGTTGCCAAAATTTGGAAGCCAAGGCATCCTTCAGAGGTAAATGGATAAGCAAACTGTGGTCCATCCAGACAGTGGAACGTCACTCGGCCAAGAGAAAAGAGCTAACGGCGTGAGAGACGTGGAGGAGCCTTCAGTGCATATGACCGTGGAAGAAGGCAATCTAAACAGCCTGCACGCTGCGACCCGCGCCTGTGACATCTGGAAAACCCGTGGAGACGGCGCAAGGAGCCGGGGCGGGGGGCGAGAGGGACAGGCCCCCCAGGAGCCCTAGGGCCGCGAGCCTGCTCGGGGCGACTCGTCTCTGTGTGTCTGTCCAGGCCCCCGGGAGGCACAGCACCGGCCCTGAGCCTGGTCGGGGCTGTGGTTGTGGGAGGTGAGGAGGTGTTGGCTGAGGCTCAGCAGGTGTAACAGGTTCACATCAGGGATGCTGCTGGCGGGGAGAGGCTGTGGGGTGGGGCCAGGAGATGGGTGAGGGCTCTGTACTACCTTCTGCTAAATTTTCCTGTGAACTGAAAACTGCTCTGAAAAGTCTTCATGAAAAAAAAGGGAAGAATTGTCTGTGGAGCCCATAACCTGTTTCCACTGAGGTGAGAGGGACAAGCCCGGCCAGGATGGACTGGAGCTGGGGCACGAGGTGCTTTTTGGTGACAGTAGCCTGCAGGCTGCCATCCCACAACACGGCTGCTGCCTTGCTGTGTGTGGACAGAGGCCTCTGAGTGCTCTCCACCCTCGGGTGGGGCGGGGGCGGCCTTCCAGGCTGCTTCCCGCCGGTGCTGCCCCAGAAGGAAGGCAGGTGGCTCTTCCCTGACAGGCGTGACTGCCTGCACCAGAGGCCCCGCGTCCTGAGCGCCGGGCCCTCGGCCCCGCTGACTGAGGTCTTGTTCTTCCGGCAGCTGGACATTTTATGCAATGAGGAGATCCTTGGCAAGGACCATACACTCAAATTCGTCGTCGTCACGAGGTGGAGATTCAAGGTGAGACCTTGCTGTGACTGTGTGTGGCTTCTTTCAGAGCTTAGGAGTAACAGCCCACCACGGGACTGTCAGCAGTGCACTTACTCTGAAGTCGTCAGCCCCAGGCGGCCAGGGTGGTGCAGTCCCCAGGCCCCCACTTGCCTCATCTGTCCTGGTCAAGGTGACTGACGTCCTGGGGAGGGAGGGGCCGCTGCAGCCAGAAGGCACCCTTCCAGCCACGCTGCCTCTCTGGAGCAGGAAACAGACGGGCGTGACCCCCAGGGTCTGCCTGAGAGCAGGGCAGAGACAGGCCGGCTGACCACTTCCTGGGGCCGGGCGCAGGGGCAGGCGGGGGCTCCCTCCACAGCTGATCCCTGCGGGGTCCCGGCCCCTCCCTCCTTGTCTTGCAGAAGGCGCCCCTCCTGTTGCACTACAGACCCAAGATGGACCTGCTGTGAGCACAGCGGAGACTCGGCGCCCAGGCGCCCGAGGGCACGCGCCAGGCGGGGCCAGAGCACGCGGGTGCTGCCCCAGGCGCCGCGTGGACCGGACCTCGAACAGAGAGTATTTATCACTTTTGTATGAGAATTCACACGCGACAAGACGCTCGGCACAGGGTTACAGACGTGATGCGCGGGGACCAGCGTGAGGACGACGAGGTGACGGCCTTCATTCCAACACGTGACCTTTGCTTGCTTTCCAGGTCTTGAAAATCTCAGTCACTTCCGTTCAGTTTATGGATTAGGTTTCACGATAGCCCCAAATACTTGTACGTTTATTGAATCCTTCCTAAGTTATTGAAAAAAATGTCTTTTCATGGTGAATGACGATATTTATGTTGCCTTTAGCTTCCTGAAGACTTAGAAGATATATAAAAATTTAATTTAAAAGCAACCAAAAGAGGTTTCCATGAGTATCGTGGGTTAGCCATGGTATTTCATTTTCCACGTTAGGGAATGTGAAGCCAGGGGCCTCTGACCCCCGGGGGACCCAGAGCCCAGGGCGGGGTGCTGCACCCCAGCACCAGTGCAGCTGCTCAGCAGAGCGGATGGGACCAGTCAACGCTGGTTCTCAGAACAGCTCTTCTTCTGAAAACTTGCTTTTATTAAATAGGGCACAAGTTGCTCAGTGCCGCCGGTTAACTTCATGCTGATTCTTTCCCCTTTTCGTTTTGCTGAAGGAATTGATGGTGGTTGCGGGGGTGGGGCTGGCACCCGGGGGTATGTCTCCACTGAAGCCCCAGGTGTGCAGACCCCAGGGCCCGCCCGGTCCACCCTCAGCAGTGGGCATATCCACCCTGCCCACCGCCCTCTCCCGGAGCAGACGGCGGGGCCGGCGGGGTCCTGTGCGTCAGACGCTGCTGTCCTCAGTTACTTAGGACCTAAAACCCGGCAAAGGCAGCACGCCCTCTGTTAACCTTTCTCCTCCCAAATGTTCGTATTTTTGTGGAATTCGAGAATAAACTCTTTGCCAGCACATCCATCTTTGTTCTTTCAAGATCGTAGTTTGGAATGTGTGGAGGCAGGAGCGAGGCGAGGGCCCCTCTGGGTGTGAGCCCATCCCGGCTGCGTCTGTCCCCGTGCGCGTCCGGCGGCTTTTGCCTGCGCTTCGGGCTCTTGCCTGCCGTCCCCTCGGCTCCCTGGGGTCCTGGGGCTGCCTCGTTCGGTAGGTAGTCTTGATGGTCTCCTGAGAGTTGGGTTTTCTGTGAAGAACGTCACCTTGGGGACTAGAATTTTTCTTGAACTTGCTTTGGCAGAGGTGGTCAGGCTCATCGACACTCAAGTTTGTTTATTTTCTTTTACTTCCTGTTTCATATGCATAAACGTCAGAAGCAGCTCCTTAGTGATGAGTAAAACAGAGTAACTCAGTCCAGGTGATTTTAATCTGAGGCCTTTCAGAAACCTAAAGCCAAGTTTTCCCTGGGAGTCGGTCACAGTTCACCTCTTTATTTAAGCCCATTACTCCCAGACTGTTTGAATTATTAGTTTCCTAAGCTCATTTTTCATGCAAATCGTTTTTCAGAGTTCCTATTCAAGGGTTTAATGAGTAGATGTGTATGAGTAAATATTACCTGTCTACCTCAGATACACATTTCTGCTGAAACGTTCTGTAAAACCATGTGTTCTCAACGCAGTTGAAGTATAAGACTAGAATTTAGGTATTCTGTGTGGTCAAGGTAAGGAAAGATTAAACAGTATGAGCGTCAATATTCAAATACCGTTAATTCAAGGTCAGACTAACAAGAGCCTGACTGTGTGATCTCATAGTGTGTGCCTGTAACCTTGCGCTGTCTTTGCGGTCACTTGAATTTGCTCTGGTGCTAAGTTGATGTACTTCATACACAGAGAGGTGGAGGCGGGTGAGCCGGGGCCACTGTCCCCCTAGGCCCCGACCACCCCAGCTCCTGCGTGTGTAGCGGGTGGTCCTGATGAAACCTCAGCAGCAGAAGTACCTGTTTTTCTAAGATGTCCCCATGCAGACTGTCTTCACTGCAGGAGAGCCCGGTCCTGCCACCTCTGGTCTGACGCAGCCTTAAGGGCCGGCGCTGGGGGCCTTGCAGCAGAGGGAAGCCTGCCCTGTCCTTGCGCACCTGCTTAGCATCAAAGGGAGACTCTTATCTTTTCCAGCATGAAAGCGGGATCAGTTAGTGATTGGATCCTGTCACTTTTTTTTTTTCTTAAACAGATAGAGTTACTGTGAAGTAGTTTTCACAACTGTTTATGCTGGTAAAACACACTGTCAGCAGCATCAGCGAGCTTGTCAGCAGTGCAGGGCCTCACTAGACACAGGCGTCAGGAAAACAGAAGATTCAGATAGAATATATAATATTGGATTTAAGATTTGGGGGGTGAAAAAGAAGAAAACTTAACTTTATAAAATTATTTATTCTATTTTAAGCCCTTTATCATGCTTTCCCATCCAGTTGTTGTTTTCAGTGGCCTAGCTTTATTTACAGGCATATAAAATGAAATTGCGAGGCGTTTTGCAAGCTTCTTCTTTTTACTTTGAGTAGCTTTAATCTGTGTTTTGTTTCTCACGGACGAAGCGCGGTTTCGCGTCTGCAGGAGGCTCCAGCGCGTTCCTAGAGTCTCGTTGAGTGGCCCGCAGCGTCTGTTCTGCTGACGTGAAGAAGGTGCAGGGGCCCCTCCGAACGTGTACACGCAGCTCAGATTCTTGTCCACTGTGCTCCTCACAAGAATGCTGTTGTCGGGAGTGTGTGGGGGCCTGCATGGGGGTGTCGGCCATCGGTGAGGGTAAGGGACCACGTGGCCGAGACCGGCCTCGTGCCGTGGGCCCGCCTGCTGGCGGCCCAGGACACGCCCCCTGCTGACCACAGCTGCGCCGGTGCCACTTCCCGGGCTCCAGAGCCCTGCAGGGCGTGCGGCCTCCACGCCCCCTCGTGATATTAGAAGTCTTTAGAAGTTCATTTGTTTTTTTCTCAAAGCCCACAGGATGTATTTCACAGTGATTTTGAAATGTGTCATTGGATCGAATATCCTAGGAACGAGCCAACGGATTTCTTTGCACGTGACTATTTGATGCGCTCTCAGAACACCGAGAATACATCTGGTGCAGATGAACCAGGAAAAGCTCCGCCCCTCTCTCTCCTCAGGAAATCATTTACACTCCAGCACATCACGTGGGACCTTCACGTGACGAACCAACGTGTTTCTTGCCTTGATGTTTAAACTAAATAGGTTGGGTTAAGTTGTTAGGAAACGATTCGGACAACACTGAAGTCATTGCTGAGATTCTGCCCCTGCTGGGGAGCTGCCCATCTCATCAGCTCACGAGTCTCCACATCTGGGGCGCGTCTGAGGGCCTGCATTTTGCCTGTCCCTGAGCACGTGTGTAGCATTCGTGTCAATGTCTATTCCAACAGCTTCGTCAGGTGCAAGAAAACCGATTTTCCTGAAAGATGTAGCGTTCAGGGGCGAGAGCCCTTGCCGACGCTGGTGTCCCCCGTGGAGCTCGGGGGCTGTGGGGGGCTGTGGGGGGCTGTGGAGGGGACACTGCACACACGTGTTTCTGACTGTTTAGTTTGGAAGTTTACATTTTTTATGCTTTGTGTTGGTGTGAAATTTTTTTGTACTATTGGTGGCTAGATTTTAATCTGAAAATCTTTTTTGAAATATTGCTTAAATGTTTTGATTTTATGATAGTGAAGCTTGTATTCAGTGTTTTGCCAATTGGTATTATATGCTTGTAATAAAAGCGAAAGGAAAACCTACCTAGTTCTCTGAAGCTGGAGGTTTGTTACCTGAGATGTTCGTAGGAGTGAAAGGTGGGTGCCCTGCTAGGGTGGTCCAGTACCCTGTGTATCGGTGAAGACCCGCACGCCCCGCACCAGGCCCACCCTCCCAGCCTGGCCCCTCTGCCCCACGTGGCAGCTGTGGCTGTGGCCTTGGATGCAGGCTTCACCGAGCTGGTCTGGTGTTTGGCGCCAGAGGTTTGATGGGCACTCTGGGAGCCCACGCTTGTCTGTTTGCCTGGAGAGGGAACTGTCTGGAGCTGTGTGCGCCAGGGGAGCTGTGTTAAAGAAAACCTGATTCCTGTTACCGGCAGACCGCCCGCAGACTGGCACCCTCTTCTCGTGCTAGCTGGGCTTCCCCAGAGCATGTGCACACGCAGGTTTCTCGTGAGGAGGCCCTCGGTGGGGCTGAGTGATGCCCATTCCCATGGGAGGACGCAGACTGCCCATTCTGAGGCGCGCTCACCTGAGGCACCCTCACACACACACCAGAGCAACTTCACTTGGGCACTGGGGCCCCGCCAGGTGGACACGACATCAGCCGTCGCAGACAGTTCAAGGGAAAAAGTGCTGTGCCCGAAACGTGGTTTCCAAAGGCTGAGTAATTGACAGCAGCCTTGAAAATCGGAGAAAGCTAGAATTGAAAAAAAGGGAATATATTGACCAAAATTATACTCCTTGAGTTTCAGATCCGTAAACTCTGTATTGGAGGTAATTGCTCTACAGTGCCGTGCTAGTTTCTGCTGTACACCACGGCGAATCGGCTGTGACTGTGGGTGCATCCCCTCTGTCTGGGCCCTTCCCCGGCCCCGCGCCCCAGGTCATCACGGAGCCGGGGCTGAGCTCCCTGTTAGGCGGTGGCTTCCCACCGCAGCTGTTTACACGTCGCCGCGTGCGTGTCAGGCTCCAGTCCGTCCCTCGCCCGCCGCCGCTGCTCGTTCTCTGTCTGCGTCTCTGTCCCTGCTGTGCAGCTGGCCCATCTGTGCCACTGTTTCTGCTTCAATATATATGAGTTAATACATGCAGATCAATAAACTTTAAAGGTAAATTTAGCCATAAGAAATTAATTGTGCCTATCCTACTTATTTCTGGTAAGTCATTTACCCTATCTCATGAGTGTCAAGATGCCAAAGCCACAAGTAAACAGTCACCGAGGTGCTGGGCGCACGATTAGGTCCCGCTTGTTGGACTCCACGAGGATGGCGAGCCGCCGGGCAGGTGCCTAGGGAAGGCGAGTCCAGGAAAAAGCCAGAAGGCGACTGGCCAGGGCCCCAGGAGGTCGCGCTTCGAGGAGGGACGGATGATCGGCTCCGCCTGGAGCTCTGACAGGAGGTTCACTTCTCCAGAGAGAAGCGGGCAAGTCCTGATTTCACTGCTAGTGCTGTACCCACCAAAGCCGCCATCCTGAGCTAGGCGGAGCACGCACCAGGAGCCTTCTGCCCCTCCTGCTGCCCGGCCAGGTTGTCTCCTCTGACTCTTGGTTCCTAAGGATAAATCCCCCGGTGGGGCAGCTGAGGATAGGCCCGGGGGCGGGCCCTCCTGCTCCGTCAGTTCCCTGGAGCACGGGGCTCCTGTAACAGGCTCCTGCAGGGCGCGCCACCACCTCCATCCAGGCGGACACACACCCGGGGCTTTGGGTGTGTTGTGGAGGGTGGCCGAGAGACGCTTCCCCAGCCTTGAGGCCTGTCTCCACCGCCAACAGGCTGATGTGTCCATAGGAATCTCCTTGCAGCCTCACTGTCTCTGGATTTTATTGGTGTGTGAAAGTTAATCATTGACCATCACATTGAATCCTATGGGTTTTGTGTGTGTGTGTGTGTGTGTTTCGGGTACTACGATACAAAGTTACTTCTTTAGGAGCATTTTTCGTCAAAATTCTTTTGAAGCATAGAGAGATCTGGCCTTTGTAACAATAGACTAAGCCTGAAAATGCACTAAATAAGAATACATTGTTGGTGGGAAATGGTTCCTCTACTAACACCCTGGGCAGCACAGAGAAGCTGCTGTTCCAGCTTCTCGGAAGCACTTCTGGTGATTCTACGGTTTATAGTCTGCTGTCGTAGGACCCCTAGGCTTGGGCAGGGGCTTCCTGGGACCCCAGGGGTCTGGAAGGAGGGTGTGGTCCTGGGACCCTGGGGCTCTGCAGAGAGGTGAGAGGTGTGGTCCCGGGACAGCCAGGGCTCCTGAGAGTCAGGGGTCCCGGAACCCACATTTCTTTCTCTTCCTGTTCCTGCGTGGTCCTGAGGCTCTGCAGGTGTTAGAAGTTCACCTCCTCCTGCCCCGTGTCTGTCTCTGACCCCACACCAAGGCAGCTGGAGGGGCGCAGAGCCTGCCCCTTCCCAAGACTGCAGCCAAGAGGGGCTGAACGCTCCCCATGGAGCTGGGGCTGGTCTGGCCCACCTGCTCCCCCAGCGCCCTGGTCGGCGCCTGCAAGGGTTCCTTTCACTGCAGGGACTTCTTAGCGATACTCGGGTGGTGGGCCTGGGGCCTGCCAGCATCTCAGGGTGTGTGTCCTGCTCGCCGTCCGGCATGGAAAGCACCTCCTCCTGCTGGGTCAGTGCTGGCTTTTCACCCACAGTGTGCCATGTTCGTGTGCCTAGACCCCCTTCAGGGCCTCGCAGAAGCTTTTCCACGCTGTCTTCATGCGGTTCACACATATTCCTAGTTTGGTTTATTTCATGTATTTTCTCAGGGAGGTGGGAGCACCTGGTGTTGCGGGGTAGAGCAAACACTGGCGTTTGTGCCCAGTCTGCTGGTTCTGACTGTGACTGGTAGACGTCCTCGATGCCCACCCCGGCGACAGCCTCAGAACCACACAGTCCCACCGCTCCTCACCCGGAAGAACGTCAATGGGAAGAGACCCGCAGGGCAGCTCAACTTGAGTGGGGATATTCTTAACATCACCATTTAAGTACGATTGTTGTGGGGGGTTGATAAATACCAGTGATTAAGTCAAGAAATTTCCTTCTCTGAAAGCTTACTGGACATTTTAGGCTGGAATATGTGATTCCCATTTTGTTTTTTAAGTTAAAATTTTTCAGTAACCTTCCTGTTCTGCTTTTGAATTTTTAACACACACGGATTCATGCAACCACAAGTACAGTCAGGACACAGAGTGGCTCCATCACCCCAAAGACTTCCTGGTGCCATCCTTTTTTTCACCACCCTCTGTAATTCCTGGTAGCTGCTGACCTCCAGTATTATAATTTTCCCTTCTCAAAAGTGTTGTGTAAGTAGAGTTATACACACACATCACTTTAGAGACCGGCTTCCTTGACTCCTCATACTGCCAGGCGGCCACATATTTTGCGTTTCCTGTGACATGGATGAACTGGAGGTTGTCTTCCAGTTCACCTGGTGAAGGGCTTGTGTATTTTCAGTGTTTGATGATTGCGAACTTCACATACAGATTTCCATGTGAATGTCGGATTTCTCTACAAAGCAGGATTGCTGGGTCATATTTTCACTTTAAGAAAGCAGTAAGCCGTCTGTTTTCATTCCAGTCCCAAAGACAATGCCAAAGAATGCTCAAAGTACCGCACAATTGCAGTCATCTCACACGCTAGCAAAGTAATGCTCAAAATTCTCCAAGCCAGGCTTCAACAGTATGTGAACCAAGAACTTTAAGATGTTCAAGCTGGATTTAGAAAAGACAGGAGACCAGAGATCAAATTGCCAACATCCGCTGGATCATAGAAAAAGCAAGAGAGTTCCAGAAAAACATCTGCTTCATTGACTCTGCCAAAGCCTTTGACCATGTGGATCACAGCAAACTGTGGAAAATTCTTCAAAACATGGGTTATCAGACCACTTTACCTGCCTCTCGAGAAATCTGTGTGCAGGTCAGGAAGCAACAGTTAGAACTGGACATGGAACAACAGACTAATTCCAAATTGGGAAAGGAGTACGTCGAGGCTGTATATTGTCACTCTGCTTATTTAACTTCTATGCAGAGTACACGATGCAAAATGCCAGGCTGGATGAAGCACAAGCTGAAATCAAGATTTCCAGGAGAAATATCAGTAACCTCAAATATGTGGATGACACCACCTTTATGGCAGAAAGCAAAGAGGAACTAAAGAACCTCTTGATGAAAATGAAAGAGGAGAGTGAAAAAGCTGGCTTAAAACTCAACATTCAAAAAACTAAGATCATGGCATCCAGTCCCATCACTTCATGGCAATTAGATGGGGAAATGAAACAGTAACAGACTTTATTTGGGGGGGCTCCAAAATCACTGTGAATGATGACTGCAGCCATGAAATTAAAAGATGCTTGCTCCTTGGAAGAAAAGCTATGACAAACCTAGGCAGCATATTAAAAAGCAGAGACATTACTTTGACGACAAAGGTCCATCTAGTCAAAGCTATGGTTTTTCCAGTAGTCAGGTATGGATGTGAGAGGTGGACTATAAAGAAAGCTGAGCACTGAAGAACTGATGCTTTTGAACTGTGGTGCTAGAGAAAACTCTTTAAGAGTCCCTTGGGCTGCAAGGAGATCAAACCTGTCAGTCCAGAGGAAATTAGTCCTGAATATTCATTGGAAGGACTGATGCTGAAGCTCCAATACTTTGGCCACTTGATTTGAAGAACTGACTCACTGGAAAAGACCCTGATGCTGGGAAAGATTGAGTGCAGGAGGAGAAGGGGACAGCAGGGGATGAGATGGTTGGGTGGTATCATTGACTCAGTGGGCATGAGTTTGAGTTAAACTCTGGGAGTCGGTGATGAACAGAGCGGCCTGCTGTGCTGCAGTCCACGTGGTCAGAGTAGGACACGACTGAGCAACTCAGCTGTGTTGGCCTGAAGCCCTCCCTTCCAACCCCATCCTGAGGGTCTTTCTCAATCCATTTTTGGTACAGACAGTTCCCCCAGAAGGCACCCCAGAGACAAAGGCTGGGATCCAAGTCCTCTTTTGGAGGTGTGGGGACCTCTAGGTGCAGGTAGAGATGAAATTCGGGGGATGGAAGACAGCCAGTGAGAAAGAGGAAGGCAGCCCTTAAGTCCAGGAGATACGTCCACTGCCTTTCATCCCCCTCCCCCCGTGGGATTCCGACTGCCCCCCAACCCCCGCGATGACCCTGCCCCAGGAGCCAGCTCCCCTCCCCTGGAATTGAACTGCTCTCTTCCTGCCACCGCCCCCCATGCCCTCCACCCCGCCCCGCCCCCCCATGACTCAAACCCCAGGAGCCAGCTCCGCCCCCAGGTGCTGGCCCCGCCCCCAGGAGCCAGCTCCGCCCCCAGGTGCTGGCCCCGCCCCCAGGTGCTGGCCCCGGCCCCAGGAGCCAGCTCCGCCCCCAGGTGCTGGCCCCGGCCCCAGTGCAGGTGTCCCCCTTCAAACAGAAGCAGTTTCGCAGGACGTGTTGACGTCATAGTTGAACAGTTCTATGAAGACCTACAAGACCTAGAACTAACATCCCACAAAGATGTGCTTTTCACTACAGGGGACTGGAAGGAAGAAGCGGGAAGTCAAGAGGCACCTGAAAGTGAAAATGAAGGGTCGTGTCCGACTCTTTGTGACCCCGTGGACTGCGGCCCCCCAGGCTCCTCCCTCCATGGGATTCTCCAGGCAGGAGTACTGGAGTGGGTTGCCATTTCCTTCTCCAGGGGATCTTCCCGACCCAGGGATCGAACCCGGGTCTCCCGCATTCCAGGCAGACACCTTAACCTCTCAGCCACCAGGGAGTAACAGGCAAGTCTGGCCTTGGAGCACAGAATGAAGCAGGGCACAGGCTAACAGAGTTTTGCCAAGAGAATACATTGGTCATATCAAACACCCTCTTCCAACAACAAAAAGAGATGACTCTGCACATGGACATCACCAGATGGTCAATACTCAAATCAGATTGATTATATTCTTTGCAGCCAAAGATGGAGGAGCTCTATACAGTCAGCAAAAACAAGACCGGGAGCTGACTGTGGCTCAGATCATGAACGCCTTATTACCAAATTCTGACTTAAATTGAAGAAAGTAGGGAAAACCACTAGACCATTCAGGTATGACCTAAATCAAATCCCTTAGGCTTATGCAGTGGAAGTGACGGATTCAAGGGATTAGATCTGATGGAGTGTGTGAAGAAATATGGACGGATGTTCATGACATTGTACAGGAGGCAGGGATCAAGACCATCCCCAGGAAAAAGGAATGCAAAAAGGCAAAATGGTTGTCTGAGGAGGCCTTGCAAATAGCTGAGAAAAGAAGAGAAGCTAAAGGCAAAGGAAAAAAGGAAAGTATTCCCATTTGAATGCAGAGTTCCAAAGAATACCAGTCAGAGATAAGAAAGCCTTCCTCAGTGATCAATGCAAAGAAATAGAGGAAAACAATAGAATGGGAAAGACTAGAGATCTCTTCAAGAAAATTAGAGATACCAAGGGAACATTTCTTGCAAAAATGGGCACAATAAAGGACAGAATAGTATGGACCAAACAGAAGCAGAAGATATTAAGAAGAGGTGGCAAGAATATACAGAAGAACTGTAGAAAAAAGATCTTCACGACCCAGATAACCACGATGGTGTGATCGCTCACCTAGAGCCAGACATTCTGGAGTACGAAGTCAAGTGGGCCTTAGGAAGCATCACTATGAACAAAGCTAGTGGAGGTGATGGAATTCCAGTTGAGCTTTTTCAAATCCTGAAAGATGATGCTGTGATAGTGCGGCACTCAATATGCCAGCACATTTGGAAAACTCAGCAGTGGCCACAGGACTGGAAAAGGTCAGTTTTCATTCCAGTCCCAAAGAATGCTCAAACTACTGCACAAATTGCAGTCATCTCACACGCTAGCAAAGTAATGCTCAATATTCTCCAAGCCAGGCTTCAACAGTATGTGAACCGTGAACTTCCAGATGTTCAAGCTGAATTTAGAAAAGGCAGAGGAACCAGGGGTCAAATTGCCAACATCCGCTGGATCATGGAAAAAGCAAGAGAGTTGCAGAAAAACATCTATTTCTGCTTTATTGACTATGCCAAAGCCTTTGACTGCGTGGATCACAACAAAATGTGGGAAATTCTTCAAAGATGGGAATACCAGACCACCTAACCTGCCTCCTGAGAAATCTGTATGCAGGTCAAGAAGCAACAGTTAGAACTGGACATGGAACAACAGACTAGTTCCAAATAGGGAAAGGAGTATGTCAAGGCTGTATATTGTCACCCTGCTTATTTAACTTCTATGCAGAGTATATCATGAGAAACGCTTGGCTGGAAGAAGCACAAGCTGGAATCAAGATTGCAGGGAGAAATATCAATAACTTAAATATGCAGATGACACCACCCTTATGGCAGAAAGCAAAGAAGAACTAAAGAGCCTCTTGATGAAGGTGAAATAAAAGTTGGCTTATAACTTAACATTCAGAAAACTAAGATCATGGCATACTGTCCCATCATGGCAAATAGATGGGGAAACAGTGGAAACAATGACAGACTTTATTTTTTTCAGCTCCAAAATCACTGCAGATGCTGACTGCAGCCATGAATTTAAAAGGCGCTTGCTCCTTGGAAGGAAAGCTATGACAAGCTGGACAGCATATCACAAAGCAGAGACATTACTTTGCCGACAAAGGTCCGTCTAGTCAAAGCTGTGGTTTTTCCAGTGGTCGTGAGGATGCGAGAGTTGCATTATAAAGAAAGCTGAGCCCCGGAGAATTGATGCTTTTGAACTGCGGTTCAAAAAGACTCTTTTGAGAGTCCCTTGGGCTGCAAGGAGATCAAACCAGTCAATCCTAAAGGAAATCGGTCCTGAATATTCACTGGAAGGACTGATGCTGAAGCTGAAGCTTCAATACCTTGGCCACCAGATGAGCTGACTCATTTGAAAAGACCGTGGTCCTGGGAAAGATTGAAGGCAGGAGGAGAAGGGGATGACAGAGGATGAGATGGTTGGATGGCATCACTGACTTTGAGTTTGAGCAAGCTCCGGGCGTTGGTGATGAACAGGGAGGCCTGGTGTGCTGCAGTCCATGGGGTCACAGAGAGTTGGACAGGACTGAGTGACTGAACTAAACTGAACTCAGCTGTCCTATGGATAATTTAGAGGTTTATTTTCCAAACATGGAGGTTTCTGATTCTCTCTTTATTTTCAGTCTTATACCAGGTGCCCTGAGGCGAGACCATGTGTTTTTCGGTCACACTGGGCAATTATGGGATCTTAGTCCCCACTAGGCTCCCTCCTGCCCCAGACTGAGGGCCTCTGCCAGTGAAAGCCCAGAACCCTAACCCTAACCGCCAGGGCATTCTCCCCCGTGTTCTGCTCTGCGCCAGTTCCATGACTTGTTGGGGCTGGTTCTGTGGCCTAGTCAGCAGTCAGTGTTCATAAACATTCATGGAACTGGAAAAGTCCCCATGTTTATCTGTGGCTTCAGCTGAGTGCAAAGTTCGGTGTGTGTCCAGTAGGCCACGTTTTCTGACTGCACTGTTTGAATCTTCTGTATCTTTTCCTGATTTCAGCTGCTTGTTCTGTGTTCTTGTTCCTGAAGAGATGTGTGAAATGCTTTTCCGCAGACTTTGATGGCGAATGAATTCCTGTTCCTACTGTTGTGTTTCTTCTTTTTCTTCCAGGGGAGGCTCAGGGCCGCATTTACTGTGTCTGCTTGTTTGTAGCACGGCTGCCCCTCCACCCCTGTTTAGCTCCTCTTTGGCTGGCTCTGTTTGGAACCAGCTTCCAGCTGAGACACAGGCGAGGCTCTGCTCTCTCCCTATCTCTGAGGCTAGTTTGCTTTCTCTTCTGCATCGGGCAGGAAGGCTGCTGGGCTTCCGAGGACCATGAACATCTCAGTGGCCTGAGAGGTTGGCAGGGGCCGGGCAGGAGCCAGATGGGCTAGAGCGATCAGATGAACCTGCTCTGACCGGGACGGCCTCAGGCCACCCGGCCCACTTCACCCCATGGGGCGGAGCAGGGGCAGCATCACCCGCAAGGCCACAGCTCCAGAGCCTCCTGGTCACATGGTCCCTTGCATAGCGGCAGTGGGGAGAGAGGCGACTCGGCCGGGAAGGTGCCCGGGAGTGCCCGTGTGCCCACCAGGCTGAGGCTCTGCGGTCATGGCAGCTGGCTCTGGGCTGAACCCAAACTTCCCTCTCCTGGGTCTTTCAGTAAAGGGCTGGGATTAGTGTTAACTGAATTGGATTACACCTTTTTAAAGTAAACTTTTAGAGCAGATGTAGATTTACAGGAAAGTTATGAGGCTAATGCAGTGTCCCTACATTCCACCCCTAGGCTCCCTGCTTGTAATCATCTTCCACTGTCTGGTACTAAAGTCCATTCTGTGTTCAGATTTCCTTAGCCGTTTTCCTTGATGTCTTTCTGTTCCAGGATCTTATCCAGGATATTGTTACGGAGCCAAACTTGGGTCTACTCGCCTGCACACAGTAAAACCAGTTTACTGACACCAGGTGGTGCTGAAGCAAAGTGCAGAATTTATTGCAATGCCAAGCACCAAAGAATTGATGCTTTTACTATTAAAACAACAACAAAGGAGTGAATTTGAATGCAGGTAGTATTTGGGGGGCGTGATTCCAGGAACACCAGTAGGGAGTAGACAGGAAGGTGCATCATCAAGCCAATTATTCCTGAGGCTCTGTCCCACCTGCGACTTCTGGGAGAGAGCAAAGAACATCCCTCAGTTTCCGCTTCCCAGGGGCAAGGAAATCAGGGTGTATGTACACCAGCTCCCCATCTGACATTGAGGGATGTTTTCACAGGCGTTGACTGCCCTGTATGTAGCCAGGTGCCCTCCCACCAGCAGAAGAACCCTGAGCAGAGGGCAGCAGGGAATGAAGTGAGCAGCCTTCAGCACACAGGATGAGTGTGCTCAGGGAATGGGTAGGTGCCAGCTGTGGCTACTGCAGCTTCTCCGTGTTTGTTTTCAGGATCACAGGCTCCACTGGCACAGCTGGTTGATCTGTCTTCCTGCAGAGTCAAGTCCTAAAGGGCAGATGGGCAGGTGTGCGGGAGAGAGCAAGTCCAGAGTCCGCACCGAGCTTCACTATTCAGATAAGTTGTTTCTCTTTTGAGGGGACTCATGTCGGAGTGCTGACCAGATCCTAAAGCTTACACTCTGGCTTGGAAAAATGAGCCGGGAGTCTCTCCAGGGGATTTGATTCCTGAAACAAAGGGTGTTGTTAGTTGGCTTAGAAGCCAGGGTGGAAGTCCTGTGCAGCCAAGGTTGACGCCGTGAGACCCAGCAAGAAAACCCAGGTAGTGGAGAGTGGATTGTTCTCCCTTCCTGTGGTTCCTGAAAGGGTGGTGTGGGTCTCGGTGTCTTTCTGTTCCCAGCTTCAGTTTCCCTGGGCTGTAGGTTGAGCCGTCAGATCTGTGTGTGTTTTCAGCCTAGCCCTCTCTACTTGAGTAAGGTGCTGTGGGGTTCTCTCCAAGTGAATAAAAGAAGTGGTAAGAACAAAAAAAAAGAATTGATGCTTTTGAACTGTGGTACTGGAAAAGACTCTCGCAGAGTCCCCTGGACAGCAAGGAGATCAAACCAGTCAATCCTAAAGGAAATCCTGAATATTCATTGAAACGACTGTGTGGATCACAACAAACTGTGGAAAATTCTGAAAGAGATGGGAATACCAGACCACCTGACCTACCTTTTGAGAAATCTGTATGCAGGTCAGGAAGCAACAGTAAGAACTGGACATGGAACAACAGACTGGTTCCAAATTGGGAAAGGAGTACGTCAAGGCTGTATATTGTCACCCAGCTTATTTAACTTATATGCAGAGTATATCATGAGAAAAGCTGGGATGGATGAAGCACAAGCTGAAATCAAGATTGCTGGGAGAAATATCAATAACCTCAGATATGCAGACGACACCACCCTTATGGCAGAAAGCAAAGAACTAAAGAGCCTCTTGATGAAAGTGAAAAAGGAGAGTGAAAATTTGGCGTAAAACTCAACATTCAAAAAACTAAGATCATGGTATCTGGTCCCATCACTTCATGGCAAATAGATGGGGAAACAATGGAAACAGTGACAGACTTTATTTTTTTGGGCTCCCGAATCACTGCGAATGGTGACTGCAGCCATGAAATTAAAAAAACGCTTGCTCCTTGGACGAAAAGTTATTACCAACCTAGACAGTATATTAAAAAGCAGAGACATTACTTTGCCAACAAAGCTCCATCTAGTCAAGGCTGTGGTTTTCCAGTGGTCGTGTACGGATGTGAGTTCTCACTCAGTTGCATCCAACTCTTTGCAACCCCATGGACTGTAGCCCTGCAGGCTCCTCTGTCCCGAGGATTCTCCAGGCAAGAATAGTGGAGTGGGTTGCCATTTCCTTCTCCATGGATGTGAGAGTTGGACTATAAAGAAAGCTGAGTGCTGAAGAATTTATGCTTTTCAACTGTGGTGTTGGAGAAGACTCTTGAGAGCCCCCTTGGACTGCAAGGAGATCCAGCTAGTCCATCCTAAAGGAAATCAGTCCTGAATATTCATTGGAAGGACTGATGCTGAAGCTGAAACTCCAATACTTTGGCCACCTGATGCAAAGAACTGACTCATTGGAAAAGACCCTGATGCTGGGAGATTGAAGGCAGAAGGAGAAGGGGACGACAGAGGATGAGAAGGCTGGATGGCATCACCGACTCAATGGACATGAGTTTGGGTGAACTTTGGGAGTTGGTGATGGACAGGGAGGCCTGGCGTGCTGCCGTCCATGGGGCTGCAGAGTCGGACACGACTGAGCGACGGAACAACAGCAAAGAGAGGAGTCCAGGACCGCAGATGCTTCGGAGGCCTGATCTCCCCAAAGTGTTTCAGGAAAGGGCTTTTGAAGACGGGGTGAGGAAGAAGGGTTGTTGGGCTCTTGATCTACTGGTGGACATTCTTCTGACTAGTTAAGATAATTGGAAATCAACATAATCTTCTTCTGATTCCAACTGGTCTGGTGTCTCCGTGGTGTCAGTATCAGCAAGACAGCTCAAGGACATGGCTCAAAATGGTTTCACAGCTCTCGAGAAGGAACTAGAGATATTTGACTTTGTTGAATGGCTAAGCTATTATTACTTTGTCTTGCTTGACTATTTTTGTTTCCGCATTTTCTCGCTTCTCTAATTAAATGTATTCTTTGGAACTCAGGGAAGGGTTCGGAGGCTGACGTTTTTCTACAGACAAGAGGCAGGCAGAGGACGTTGGGGTAGGGGGCTCTGTCCCAGAAAGGAGCCTCAGGGTCCCGCTCACCACATCCTATCAGTCGGCATGTCCCCTTAGGCTCCTCGGGGCTGACAGTTCCTCAGACATTTCTTGTTTTTGACGACTTTGACGGTTTGGAGGAATGCTGGTCAGGTATTTTGTAGACTGGCCCTCAAATGCGGTTAGTCTAATGCTTTCTTCAGGGTTAGACTGGGATATGTACTGGGGGAGGAGGACCCTGGAAGTAGGCTTCCTCTCTCATCACATCATGGGCGCCTGCAACCAACATGGCCCACTGTGACCTGGAGCCCTGGGATGTGGGGCCCTGGAGGTGGTGGTCTGCCCGGCTTCCCCACGTGGTGTCCCAGTCTGTGTCCTTTGGCAGAACGTCGCCGTGTGGAGCCCACACCGGAAGAGTGGGGCGTTTGCTCCACCTCCTGTGTGGACCCATCTGCACGAGAGCTGTGTCTTCCCCACACTCGAGTGCTGAATCACGCACCCCAGCGTGGACTTGATGCTCATACTCCAGCATAACCATCTGCTCACCCTGGACTGGGTTTGGGCTGAGTCGGTGGCGGCCACCTCCCTTCCTCCCACCGGCCATCCTGGAGCATTTCCTCATTTCCAGGCTCATCTTGGACATTTCCTGCCCCAGCCACCAGCAGATTCCTCCTGATTGGTGAACTGTGCTTACTCACTGAACTTCATCTCCACTCACTATACGAGAATTAGTTGTAGGAGAGAGACCTGTGAGGAGTGTCCATCTCCTGTCTGAGCCTGGAGTTCCAGCCAGGCATGGCCCCAGTCCTGAGTGGCTGAGGGAGGGGCCGGGAGGTGTGATGGGGCACGTCCCACCTTGCTTGGGCTCCATGGTCAGGGCCTGGTGGATATGTGTGGATAGAGGCCGACTTCCGGCTGACTGACCTAGAATCTAGGATTCCTTTGAGAGGATCAGGGCTTTGACTGCCTGGACACAGGGCCCAGGGCCCTCCTTGTGGGTGAGCTCTTGTTGGAGCAGTTCACTCAGCTGCCAGTAGGAGCTAAGGGGCAGTGCTTGGGCTGGGCTCAAAGGCCAGTCAACAACCCATTAGGATGTGTCTTTCCAAGAAGCCATCTTAACACTGAGCCCTTTGAAAAGTGCCAGGGAGAAGGACTGGCAGGAGTGTGCCCCGATCTCCCCCAGCCCCAGGTCTCCTACAGCAGCAGGGGCTGCTGCCAAGGCCTCACCCTGTCCCATCCCGGCCTCCAGGCCTTTCCCCAGCCAGGCCAGGCCCTTCTCTTTCCTGGCACAGACCTTTGCCCTCTCCAACAGCATAAACCTCAATGCACTCACTCAAGCATGCAAGAAACAAGTGTTTATTTTGCAGAAATCAAACTCAACTTCAACTCCCATGCCTCATCCTCTGGGGCTGAGAAAAGTCACTCTGGGCACCAGCGGGGCCTGGGGCCTGATGATCAGCCCTGAGCGGGGGCTCTAGGACACCAGCAGGCCTCACCCTCCGCGACAAGTGATGTGGCAGCAAGGGTTCTAGGTGCCTGGGGCTCTGGTTCTTCCCCAAGCATGAGGCGACAGAGTGATGACCCAACTGGCCAGCACTGCCACTGGAGGCTCGGGCACCCCCAGCCCCCTCCTCGGCTCCAGCTCCCACGGTGCCGCAGGGACCATTTTGTGGTCCGTCCCCCACGGGCTCTGTCCTGAAGTACGTGCGTGCGTGCTAAGTCGCTTTTGTCGTATCCGACTCTTTTCCGACCCTTTGGACTGGACCCAGACAAGTACAGACCTCCGCTTATCCAGCGTGGGACCACCAGGCCCTACACCCTCAGCTGGGCGGAGGGCGGTCAGTTTAGGGAGCAGGGCCGGGGCGCGGGAGGGATGAGTCCGCCGAGAGCCGCTTCCGCTCCCGGGGCGAGGGTGGAGACGCTCTGCCGTCGGTCCCTGGACAAGCTGTGTGGGCCAGGCCGGGCGTGCCTCTCCAGCGCCGGAACTCCTGGGCCCTGGGTCAGCGCCCCGCCTGGACCCCGCTGCCCGCCCTCCAACAGGCGGCCCGTGGGACACGGAAGTTCCGCTCTTCACTCGGTCAGCCCGGCCCAGCGCTCGCTCCCGAGGGCCGAGCCCAAATACCCGGCCCGGCCTACCGCGGGCCGCCCTTCCGGCTTTCGCGTTTCGGGGGCTCGGATTAGCCAGGCTTCTGGCACGTGACCCTCTCGGAGCCAATCGCAGCGGCCTTACCCGGCACTCGCTGATTGGCTCAGGACAGCCAGGGGCGATGAGGGGCGGGGCCTAGGGGTGGGAGGGGTCTAGGGGTGGGAGGGGTCTAGGGGTGGGAGGGGCGGGGCAGAGGGGAAGGGCGGGGCAGAGGGGAAGGGCGGGGCCCAGGCACGAGGACTCTGCACCAGTTCGAGTGGCTCTGGGTCCTTCCTTGAGACCCTTCCACCCTCCGGACCGCGTAGACGTTGACCGACACTGGCCAGGCACTGACGCAGCCCGAGCCCATCCCCAGTCCCGCTCCCCGCTCGGCCCCACAGCCCGGCGTCTCGTATCCCTCCTCCAGCCCGGCCCAGCCCGACTCTCACCCCCATCCCATCCCGACCACCGCCCTGAGTTCTGCCCAAACCTGCCCCCTCGGTTCGACCCCTCAACCCCGCCCCTCGGCCAAGTGCTAGCCCGGCTCCAAGGACCCAACCTTCACCCCAGAGGCTACCCCTCCTTTCAGACCTGACGGGAACCGCCTGAGGCAGGAGCGCAGCAGATTCCAAATTGAGTGGACAGGTGGCCCAGACCCAGGGTTCACCGAGCCCCGCTGGTTGCGACTGTGGACAGCAGGATCGTCTAGCTGCGGATTAGCACAACGAGACAAAATGGTCCTTAATTGCCAGATCTTTAAAAATGTGCCCTGACAGCCTTGATAGTTAAGTGGCTGATGACTCAAACAGCTATCCGATGCAGGGCGCCTGCGAGGAGAGGCAGCAATTCCAAGCAGAGCGCTGCCCGGGGCTGGCTGCCTGCAGAGTGGACAGCTCTGGAGGGGCAGGTATCAAAGCGTGCTCTGCTTTGTCAAAACAGAGCTAAATGTCCTGAAGGAAAGGGACTCCAGAAGAGGCTGTGTGGTCCTAAAGCAAGCCCAGGGGCAAGGCCACCGTCAGCCAGAGTCCCCGTGGCCACTCTGAGATGCTCAGCCAGCTCTTGACTCGGGGCCCTGGCACTGCTGTTCCTGCCTGGGTCCCATAGGGCTCCTCCCCTCTTCCTTGGGGTCTGTCTGCACACCTCACCTCCTCAGAGGTGAAATAACCACTCTCACCATCCTCTCTGCCCCTTATCCTACTCAGTTTCCTCAGAAGGAACTCACCACCTATGTGTTCATCATTTGTCTCCTGCCGTCGGAGCAATCAGTCCCAGGAAGAAGGACCTCCACTATCCCCAGGCCCTAGAAAAGCTCTGCACGTCACAGGGGCTCAGCAACCTGGAGTGAGCAAGTGCCTCTCCCTCAAGTCCTCAGGGAGAGGACTAAGGGGTCTGCCCCACCAGGCACTGGGGAAGGGCTGCCTGGGGTTCCCAGGGAAGGCAACTCAGGTGACCAGCACATCTGAGTCATAGGACCAAGATGAGTCCAGGCCAGGCTGGGGGTTGGGAGGAGGAGGATAGAGGTGGGGGCATGGAGGCTAATGGAGGGGCACTTTGGGGTGCCCTACTGAGACCAGCCGTGCTGGGGATGGTGGCTTGAAGATCCCAAAGCCAGAGCTGGCTACAAAGGATTCTGTCCCCGTTCTGAGGTAGAGGCAAAGGGGCAGTGGGTCCAGGACAGTATTCTGGGCACAGCTGGGTGGGGAGGGGAACAGGATGGGTGGGGAGGGGAGAGTGTGACATTTCTTTTGCTGAGACTGGGCAGGTTTTGCTGGAAGGCGCCCATGCATTCTCATCACCCAGCAGTGTGAGGAGGGTCACAGGTACCCGCCTCCTGGATAGAAGGCCCAGGTATGGATGACAAACAGGGCCACTCTGGGGACACACGTGGTCACGGCATCTCGGGGTCAGGCTTACAGAGCCAGCGGTTCCCGCAGGCACCTCGTCAGGCCTCAGCGTCAAGGAAAAGGACGCAGAGGCCTCTCACTGGGCCCAAGGTGTGGCCAGCACGGAGAGACCTGGGCCCGCGGCCCAGGGTGTGCGGTGCAGGAGAGGCCTGGGGTGGGGGGCACTGAGGGACGGGCTGCATTTCAGGTGGAGACGACCCTGGCCCGGAGGACCTCAGGGAGAAAGGGTCGGATGTGTGTGTCTGGGGCGGCAGGAGCCCCTACCTCGGGCTCGGCGAAAGGAAAAGGTGCTCCCATCTGGCAGGGCACGGGGTCAAACAGCAGAGCCCAAAGGGAGCACGGCAGCTGGCCGGGCTCTGCCCTCCGCCAGGACACGGCCCCCATCGCCTCCCAGGGAATAGACTCCAGAGGCAATGGCCAAAGGCGTGAAATCACTGTGGAGTTTATTGGCTGTGATTCCATCCGGAGAGAACACAGGCAGCGACCCCGACATGCAGGAGGAGGCGCGGGCGTCGGGACAGACGGACAGAGGACGCCCACGTCTATACTAAGCTCGCGCGAGGGCGCCCCACGCGCTGAGGATGGGATGCGAGTTTCTACCAGACGAGGCCCGGACTGCTCAGAGCTGGCTTTTTAAAGTGTGGCAACAGGCATGAAAAACAGACGCGGAGCCCGGAGGGGCCGGGGCGCAGGGTGGGCGGCGGGACCACGGGACGCTCGACGGCGGGGGACAAGGGCGCCAGGGGCCAGTATTGCCGTCTAGTCATATGGCTTCTCTAAGGAGCGGGGGAGGCCGCGCCCCTGGCCCGGACACTGGACGGGATGAAAATTTATGTGGACAGAAAGGGCCCTGGGGACCCAGGTGACAAGCGTTCTGTCAAGATAAAACTCCTCACAGACAGAAGACCTCATTTACCTGAGATTCAAGATATTGTGATGCAAATTAAACAAGGAGGGCGGGGGAGCGCTGGGAGGCCCACGGCCGCTTCTGGGGAGCCGGCTGGGCTGGCGGCTGGGACGCCCCTTCGAGGGCCTGCAGGGCGGACGGAGGCGGCTGAGGGTCGGGGCTGGGCTTCCGGGCTACACACTCCGGCCGGCGCGCAGCGCTCGGCCCCGGGCTCCGGGCCGCCTCCCTGTTCTGAGCGGAGCTGCGGGTGCCCAGAGGCTGCAGGCACCCCCAGCCCCAGCAGCCTCGGAGGGACAGGAGGCAGCGGCCAGGGAACGGGATGGGTTCCCTGGGCCCGCGGACTCTGGGGTGCGGGGGGGAGAGGTCAGAGAGGGTCCTCCCAAGCCTATTGCTTTGCCTCCCTTTGCGAGAACCGGCCCCGAAGCTCAGCCTTCCAGAGGCTTCGGCCGGGACAGACAGGTGGACGAAGATACGGGTGCACGTGGAGAGCGGCGGCAGCCAGGCCCCCAGCACAGGCAGGCTCAGCAGCCCGAGCGTGAGGGGTGGGGAGCTTAGGCGGGGCGGCCCGGCCGAACCCTGCGGGGGGAGCCCCAGGCGCCTGCGGCTCGTCCCCCGCCCCGGCTCACAACCGCACCCCCTACTATGGCTGTGCTCCTGAGTTGGGCTCAACAGGCGTCCACCAACGCGGACCCTTTCGGTGGTCCTGGCCGTGGGCGCTGCTGGGTGGGCGGAGCGGGCGGAGCGAGAGGGGCTTCCGGGGTCTGGGGGCGAGGCCAGTCCACCCGCTGCCCGAAGAGCAGGGGGCTGTCCCCCCCCCCCCGCCCCGAGGGCCCCCGCCCAGAAGGCCGCAGCCGTGGGGGGCCGGGCGCGCCTCCCTCGGTGGGGGGGGGGGCTCTGGGGGGGGGGGGGGGGGGGGGCTGCGAGGTGGGCGGAGACTCCCGAGGCGCGAGGGGGCAGCGGGGCGGAGGGACCTAGGGCTATGGCTTATATCGGCGTGGGGGGCTGCGCTCTGCTCCCGGCGGCTCTTCGGGGGCCTCGCGGAGGGCGGGACCGGGGTGGGCGCGGGGCGGGCTGCTGTTCAGCCCGGGCGCTACTTCTTGAAAATGTCCTGCAGCGGCCCAGGCAGGTACTTGATGACCGTGTCCAGGATGCTCTCGTCCTCCTCCTCCGCTGCGTCCCCGCAGCCCGGCGGGATGGCCTTCTTGGGCCTCGTTAGGCTGCCCTCCGAGTTGGCCTCCAGGGCGGCCTGGGCCTCGGCCTCGCGCTCCTCCTTCTTCTTGATGCCGTACTGCGGGGAGGGCGGCGGATCAGCGCGCGGGCCCGGACCCCGTCCCGCCCGCCCCGGGATGGTGCCCGAGCGGGCGAGGCCACCCTCCGGCCCGGGCCCCGCGTTCCTGCGGCCCCGCCTCCCGGGGACGCGGGTGGCGTCAGCCCTGCCCCGCGGGGCCCAGATCCTCGTCCGGTGACATGAAGCCACACTTCTATGCCAAGCATCCTCGGATGCCGCCAGGAAGCCCCAGCCCCCGGAGGGGCACTCTGCTCGCTCCGTGTCCCGCAGTCACTTCCAGGTGGGTGCCCTCGAGCCCTAGCTAGGTGTGCCCTCTGCAACGCCCCTGGGCACCGCCAAGCGCCCCCAGTTCTGGTTTCCTGCGTATCTCTCTGTCCCCAACCCTTTCCAAAATCTCCCCTCAGATTGAAAGGAGTCCCCCCAAATTCATGTCACCTGGAACCTCAGCATGTGACCTTGTTTGGAAACAGGGTCTCTGCAGGTGTAATTAAGGTAAGAATAGAGAGACCTCCCCGCACTCTAAATCCAGAGCTTCTCTGTAAAAGAAAGGACACGCAGAGTAGAAAAAGAAAACCCTTGGGAACCACCTTGCCACCAGCCAGGGACACAAACAATGCCAGAAGCCCCAGAAACTAAGAGGGGATTCTCGCCTACAGGTTTCAGAGGGAGAGCAGTCCTGCCATCATCTTGATTTGGGACTGCTAGCCTCCAGAACCAAGAAAATTAATTTCTAGGAGACTAACACCTCACCCCAAGGCCCCTCAGCACCCTCAGCAGCCCTCCTGGACCAACAAAGCCCTGAAGCCTGTGAGGAGGCCCCGAGGCCAGGGCGAGACTTCCTGCCCTAGGACTGGTGGGAACAGGTGGGGCCACCCTGGCCTGATGGGTTGGGGACAGAGTTCAGGACCCACCCGAGCTGAGGAGGGGGTGCCCCTTGGTCAGGTCTGAGGTCCCGGGTTACACAATACGGAATGTCCGGAAGCAGAGGCTTTGATGCTGGCGAAGAGAGAGTACCAGGAAGCATGCCACACAGGGCTGCTGGCCCTGGGAAGGGTCCCCAGGCCTGCTCATCTCTCCTCACCAGCTCTTCCTGAAGGAAGCGGAGGGCAGTGGAGGGGGCACCCTGGTCCTCAAGAAGACCCTTCGCTCAGCTTCCAGATTAGGGGGGTGGCTGTGTCCCACTCCCCAGCTTGCTCTGCACCCATTATCTCCTCCCTCGAGGTTGTGGGGGGCTTCAGGCGGGAGTGGGGGGCAAGGGATCTTCAGCAGAATCTAAGAGGAGGAATCCGGGCTCCTGGCTGCAGTGACCAGACTACAGCGTGGGGCCCTTGGGCACTGAGGAAGGAGGGGTAAGGGGTCTGGCCACCCTCCTCAGCAGCAGCCTTAGTGGTCTGAAGGCCCCTCTGAACCCTGGACAAGTCAGGAGCTTGGGAAGGGGCTCCGGGGTGTGGGGAGGGCTCAGGGCAACTGACCAAGAGGGCCTCCCCACTGAGCACGGACGCCAGGTCAGCCCAGGGCAGAGTCAACGAGCCAGCCAGGCTGTAGCCGCTCCAAGGGGTACAGCCCTCTTCCTGGGTCACCACAGAGAGCGGTGCCCTGACTCGGGGAGGGACGCGCGGGGCGGAGAGACACACTGCCAGGAATTAGGTCAGACCAGAGAGAGCTTCCCTCCAGCCAGAGGCACAGAGTCCAGCAGTTCCCGCAGCCGCAGGACATCT
This sequence comes from Oryx dammah, assembly GCF_014754425.2. Classification (NCBI taxonomy): domain Eukaryota; kingdom Metazoa; phylum Chordata; class Mammalia; order Artiodactyla; family Bovidae; genus Oryx; species Oryx dammah. The sequence continues at coordinate 116,043,687 of NW_024070187.1, read as the reverse complement.
GTCCCCAACTGGGGCGCAGGTCTGTGCGCTGGACCTAGGAGGCCGTGATGGCCAAAGCCCCCCACACACTCAGCAAAGGTGCACACACACGCTCAGGGGAGCATGTGGCACAGGCGGAACAGGCGTGTGACACGGGGACACACACGTAAGGGCAGGAACACGTGGTGTATGGTCGGGCAGGGGTCAGGGAGGGACCTGGGTCGCGGTCGTCCCCTCTAGGGTCCAGGAAGGAGACCCCGGGCCCCAAGCCAGTCGCTCCACTGAGGCTAAAAGCCATTCTGACCCTAAGCCACTCTGGGTAGACCTGAGGGCTACCTTACTCTTTGGGGTCGCTCCCAGGGCCTGGCTTTGATGTGGTCTGGCTGAGCGCCTGTTTGAAACCCCACCCCTCCCCCAGCCCCCCCAGCCCAACCCCTTCCCTCCATCCTCCTCAACCACTGAGACAGTGCCACTGAGGCCCGGAGGGAGCCCAGGCTGCCAGCGCCCTGGGCAAAGCAGTGCCCCCTAACGGTGAGAGTCAGCAGTGTCCCCTAACGGTGAGAGTCAGCAGTGTGCCCACACCCGTTACTCTCAGCACAGAGCTGGGCCAGGGGGGCCGGGTGGACCAGGACCTGCCAGCCCAGCGCTTGCTGGAGGGTGGTTCTGGCTCAGAGTCGCCGATGGCCGCAGTGTAAACCAGAAGGCGGGGGTGCAGACCAGGAAGCGGGGACCAGATGACACGGGTGGGCCAGTCTCCCCCAACCTGGACCCGCGCAGTGTGTCATGACGTCATTACGCGCGGGCCGGCGGGGATGGGGTGGGGGGAGGCACCACCCACCAGCCCGCAGAGGCGAGGAGCCCGGATGCAGATGAGGGCCCCCAGGGAGCCAGGGCACGCGGCCTGGCCTGACCGCCTGGCCTCCGTGTGAGGGACCCTCCACTCTCTTCCTTGACCAGTCTTGTGAGGTCGGGGGTGGGGGCATGGGGCACCCCACGGGGCACTCCACCCCAGACACTGGGAAGGGGCTGCAGGAAGTGGGTCTGGGGCCTGGGGGCCAGCGAGGGCCACTGGGGGAACCACCCCAAAAGGTCAGGGGTCCCACCTGTGGGGGCAGGGGGGCGGGAGAGGGTCACCCTGGAAGGCCAGGTGGAGAAGGGCTCTGCAGCCACGGGGCACCAGGCAGGGCCAGGGGACGTGATGGGGGGGCTTCGTCGGTGGGTAGGGGGCTCCAGGCGCTGAGCTCATCGTCAGGACGTCTGGGGAGAGAGGGCAGGGGTGACCCCCACCCTGGATGGCCGGGGCAGCCTGTCCTTCCACAGCCGTGCTGTCCACCTCTAGGGTCTTGTGGGCAGGGCGGGCTCCTCTCTGTTGAGCTGCAGGCTCCTTGAAGGAGGTGACCGAATTCTTGGAGAGCAGCACTGAGGCTGTGAGGACCTGGGGCTTTGGGGCTCTAATGTCCAGAGTGCCTCTGACCCATGAATGGGGGCGCTCCTCATCAGCCTGTCTCCCCTGAGCACCGCCAGGCCCGGCCCCCACCTGTCAGACTCAGCTGCATGTGTCGGTCGCTCCCCAGCACACCACACCTTCCCTGCAGGCTGTCCGCCAAGGACCAAGCCTTGGCCCCCTCGTTCCGCCTCATCCTCTGACCACAGAAGCTGTGCTTGGGCTGGTAAGGAAACTGCGGCCCCAGCCCCTGCGTGGGGTGGGGCCCAGCTCTGACCCCTGCCCCAGCAACTGAACTCAGCAGACACCGCATGCCCCATGGGCGGGTGAGACCAGACCCTGGACGTGCCCAGGAAGGAGGCCTGGGCCCAGCAGGGAGGCCGTCCACTGTGGCTGATGGAGCCTCGGCGGGTCTGGGGGCTGCCAGGGCCCAGAAGCCGCCTGGGGTCTGTGGAGGCAGTTCAGAAGCGAAGGCACTCAGCCCACCCCCGGGGGTCCCAGATGGGCGTGATTCCCGTCTGGGGAAGCAGGACCGCTGTCTGAGCGACCCCGGGGGCACCAGGCTACGGGGCCTTGGGGCTCTGCCAAAGGCTGCAGCCTTCCGCGTGGTCGCCCTGGAAGCTGGGGTCCTGAGGGTGGGGGTGGTGAGGGTCACCCTGCCCCCTGGCCTCCCGTGGAGCTGCCCTCAGGGTGGGGACACACCCTCCAATTTCACTGGGACTCACTTTGTGACTTGTGAGTCCCACTCGGTTCCCTGAGAAAGAAAAGGACGCTGGAGCTGATGCCTGTTCACTCACTCGTTCACTCACTCACTCGTTTGCTCAGCATACAAGGGCCAAGTGCAGTCAAAGTTCCTGCCCTCCCTGCAGGGGATGGACAGTGAACAGCAAACCAGTAAGAAGTGTGTGTCAGAGGAGGGGGGCTTCCCAGGTGGCTCGGTGGTAAAGAGTCTGCCTGCCAAAGCAGGAGGACACAGGAGATTGAGGCTGATCCCTGGGTCGGGAAGATCCCTGGAGGAGGAAAAGGCAACCCACTCTGGTATTCTTGCCTGGAGAATCCCATGGACAGAGGAGCCTGGTGGGGTCGCAGAGAGCTGGACACAACGGAGTGCGCAGGCATGCTCCCAGATGAAGGCAGGTGCGGAGCAGAGGAAGGCCGGAGAGGAGTGCAGAGGGACAGGGAGGCGGAGCCTCAGGGAGTCCCAGAGGGGAGCAGCCACGCAGAGGCCCTGGGGCAGGGGGAGCCCCCGGGGCTGCCCCAGGGAGGTGGGGCCGCTGGACGGTCTGAGGAGCGGAGGGCAGAAGGGACTTCCTATTACAGGCAGAATGCCCGGGCTGTCTCTCTGCCTCCTGGCCCCTCCCCGCCATGGCTGCCTCCCTCTCTGCTGTCTGTGTGCTCTTCCTGGCTCTTCCCCAAAAGGCTCTGAAAGTCTTGAGGTTGGTCCTGGGGGTGAGGGTCTCATGAGCTGCTGCCCCAGCACAATCAGCTTGAACTTTCTGCCCAGAAAGGTGTCCAGTCACCAGTGTGGGACACCAGGGTGCACCCCACCCCCCATCAGCGTGGGGGCCCCCGTGGGCCTGGAGACCTGCAGGCGCCCGCCTGTGTCCGCATCGCAGCTCCCGTGTCAGGGAGAGGCCCTGCGAACCAGGCAGGAGGGAGGGGCTGGGGACGGTGGAGACGCCCTCTGGAGGACCCCTCTGCCCATGCCCGGTCCCCTCCCACAGGCTTCATCCAGGGTCTGGAAACACTTCCCTCAGGGCCCAGAGATGGGAGTGTCAGGGGGGGCAGGACAGAACTGAGAGGCAGCACCCCGAAACTGAGTCCCCGCCACAGGTCTCTGGGTGGAGGGGCCTGGCACATGTGGGCCCAAGACTGGTGCGCAAGGCCCAAGACGCTGTGGACCGTGGGAGGCCACGTGCTTCAGGACGTCGTGGGGCCCTGGGGAGGGCCCTTCCTTCTCCACCTGGCCTGCAGGCCGGCCCACCCTGGAGGAGGCAGGAGCAGCTGCTTCATGCCTGCCCTTCCGACCCGCAGCTGGGTGGCACCTGAGGGTGGGCAGCGGACAGGCCCCTGGGGCCCGCAGCTGACAGCCTCCCATGTCTGCCCCTGCTCTGGCCTCGGGTCCCGGCTGGGTGGGTGCTCATGCCCTGCACACAGAGGAAGGTGCCAGAGGATTCTGGAAAGATGACCTCCAGCTCCCAGCCCACCCCCAGCCAGCCCACACAGCCACAGACCTGCCCCCCAACACCCTATCATTCACCTCGGGGGCCTAAGGCCCACCCGGGCGAGGTCAGGGGCATCCTCAAGCCCAGGAGGATTCACCCACCTGCAGCCCGCCCGTGGGCCAGCCCCTGGCCGCCCTGCCTCTCCTCTCCAGAAGGGCCTGCCCTCCAAGTCCGTGGGGGCAGTCCTGGGGTCAGCCATGGGAGCTTGTCCTACAGAAGCCAGCACGCCAGCCCGGGATCCTGGGAGGAGGGGTCCAGCCCCTGCCACCGGAGCCAGAAGGACACGGACCGCAGGATGAGCCCCAGGCCCGGTGAGCGTGTGCCGACGTGCACGCAGGGACGCGGGATCTCACCCGCCCGCCCCCTCCCCGGGGGTCCCTCCCCGAGGTCGGTTCCGCGAGCCTCGGAGGAAGGGGGGGGGGCGGCGGCCCAGCCAGGCTGCGCTCAGCCCTCCCGCAGGCAGCAGCCCCCAGCCCGTCCCCGCCCCCGCCGCCGTGCCCGCGCGCGCAGGTGCCAGAGCGCGCCGCCGCGCCCACCTTGTCGCGGATGCCCTGCCGCAGGGCCTCGCGCTCCGCCTCCATCTTGGCGAACTTGGCCTTGCGCTCCTCCTCCTGCTGCCGCAGGGCCTCCTGCCGCTCCTCCTCCTTCTTGGCGGCGTCAGGGTCCTTCTCCTCGTCGCCCCCAAGCATCTTGCCCATGTCCTTGGTGGCCCCTGGGCACAGGCAGGCGGGAGTCAAGCCAGGCCCGGCTTCTCCTTGCCCTGCGCTGCCGGCCTCGCTGGTCCAGCAGGGCGGCGGCCTCCAGTGTGGGTCGGAGGAGTGTGGTTGTCGGGGTGCGACTCCACGGGGACACCTGCAGGCCTCTGTGCTGCGGTTCTGTGTGGTCTGTGTGGTTTTGTGTATGTGGTTGT
>NW_024070187.1:116010617-116038334 GCF_014754425.2 Oryx dammah | reverse complement strand
TGTGGCTGAGTCTGTGGCTGAGTCTGTGGCTGAGTGTGTGGCTGAGTGTGTGGCTGAGTCTGTGGCTGAGTGTGTGGCTGAGTGTGTGGCTGAGTCTGTGGCTGAGTCTGTGGCTGAGTCTGTGGCTGAGTGTGTGGCTGAGTCTGTGGCTGAGTCTGTGGCTGAGTGTGTGGCTGAGTCTGTGGCTGAGTGTGTGGCTGAGTCTGTGGCTGAGTGTGTGGCTGAGTCTGTGGCTGAGTGTGTGGCAGTATGGCCCTGGCCCGGAACTGCTGGCAGCCGCGCGTGGCAGCCTCAAGGCCCTAATTTGTCTGCCTCGCCAGCAGGCACTGTCCTCATGAGCGCCTGATTCACAGACGACAACAAACGCCTCCTCGGACGCCCCTGTGGCTTGGCCCCAGGACAGAGACGTGTAATTACAGCTGTAGAGCCCCCGGCACAGGGGCACTGCCGGAGAGGGCACAGCGGTCAGCGCTGCAGGCCAGCTGGTCTCAGGCCGGGCGGCCGGCCCTGCAGGAGCACCCTGCGCGTTGCAGGCTGCCAGCAGGAGCGAGCCCCGTGTGCTCCCTGGGAACCAGCCCGCGTTCCGAGGGGCCCCTGGCCCGGGCTGTCGGGTCTCTGCCGGGCCCACTCTGTCCTCTCATCCTGGGATGGTCCTCCCAGGCGCAGCTGGAGGCTGGCTTAGTCCACAGCCCGGGAGTGAGGGGGGGGTCTGACTCCGCCACCCACCACCCATATCCAGAGGTGCCCCCCTCCAGCCCTGTCCCACCCTCTCTGATTTATCCCGGTGTCCCAAAGCTCCAGGGAGCTGTCCTAGGTACGGGGGCTCCTGTTCTGCTCTGAGGCTGCACAGGGCCACGCAGCTCAGAACTGGGAGAGGCTCTGGCCTGCGGACACCTGAGGGTCTCCCCTCCCACCCCCGTGGGCAAAAGGAGCCTGGTGTTGGGAAGCGGGCAGTGGCCCGTCGAGTGCCCTGAGCTGAAATCTAGATGTCTGTCGGGCTAGCCTTCCCAGCTGCTGAGACTACTGCCGGGTAATGGGGTCGCTGTGGGGGCAGGGAGCCCACCCGGCTGGGGCTCGGCCGATGGCACAGCTCCAGATGCGGACAGAAACCAGGAGCCTCGCGTCAGTTTCCACCCACGTCTGCAAATTCTGCAAAGAAGACTGTCTGCCGGTGGCTGGAGGGAAACTGGGTCAGGAGCAGAGCCGCGGACTCGCTGTTCTCAGCCCCTGGGACAGGCGGCCGGGGTCTCTCTGCCTCGCGGTCTGTCGTCCTGGCAGGCAGTGCTGGTGGGGGCCGCGGGCAGCGGCTGGGCAGGGGAGCCCTGACTCCTGTGCAGCCGCAACCTGCCCAGCCTCCCTGGCAGAGGGGCCACCCCAGCATTGCTGGGCGGCTTTTACACAAGTCTCCCCTCTTGACCGAGCTCACTCACGCTAACATGAGAGTGACTGACAGCCCTCTTCTGCATGGGAAGGACTGGCGTCGAGGGCAGAGGCGTGAACAGTCTTGCCCGCATCTCTCTTCTGACGGAAAGCGCGTGGAGGCTGCGGTGGGGGCTGGAGGGGCCACACCGACTGGGTGATTCGGGTCCCTAAACCTGCTCCTCCAACGCACCGTGTGCGCTCTAGGCCTAGTGATCACACAGGCATTTACTGAGCACCAGCTGTGTGCTGAGCTCTGCGTACCAGGTGAACTGGCCCTGCCCCCACCGCAGCTCTGGGCTGGTCCGCGCCACCTGCTCGGGAGGCAGGGAAGGCTCAGGGGAGCTACTCCAGCAAACCAAGGGTGCTCCGGGAGGCTGGTGGCCTCTCCCAGGCCGGGGGCAGGAGACCAGAAGTCACCCCACCGTGGTGAGACCGCGCCAGCACCGACGCCGGGCCCCCCGTGCTCTCTGCCCTTGGCCCCGATCCTCCTCCGTGCGGTGCCTGCACGCCGCCTGGACAGCGTTTGCAGGTGAGCCGTCCCATGCGGTCGCACTCAAGGCCCGGACGGACAGCCACGGCCGAGCCTCCGGAATCCAGGCCTTGCTGGCCACGTAGGGGTGCGGGGTGCAGGAGCCGACGCCATCCATCCCTCACTCTTGTCTGAGCCTCAGTTGCCTGGGTGACTCGGCAGGGGAGTGCCAGGGCTGGGGTAGCCGATCGCCCCCTCGACAGTCAGGTGAAGCCCCTGGGGACAACTTCAGTGCAGGCTGAGGTGCGGGCACTTTTCTCCCTGGAGCAGCTCCTACATTTGGGTGGGCAGGTTATGCACAAACCCAACAACTAGAGCGAGCTCTCTAGAACAGTGTTCACAAAGGCCCTGCAGACGCGGGCCGCACACAGTGCCAGTGGTGGAGGGCCTCGGAGCCTGAGAAGGGAGCCCGCTCCCGGGGTCAGTGAGCTCCTCTGGGGAAGCACGAACCTCAACTCACATAACACCACAGACTTATTAGTTATCAGCCTGAACATCAACCCAAAATAAAAGTGGGCAAAGATAAGCAGCCCTCCCACCCTCAGTCAGCACACGCTGCTACCTGCAGTGACTGGACACGCTTTTTGGCCTCTTTATTGTCAGCCTCTGCCAACAGAAGGTTGGTGCCAGGAGAGCAGGGATCCTGACCAGCGCGGGGCTGTCCTCCCTACACCTGGAATGGTGCCAGACACAAGGCAGGCACCCACTGAACACTTGCCAAAGAACGAGTTTCCAACATTTAACAGCTAAGCGTCATGCACTCAGCCACAAACAAAACCTCAGCAAGCCCTGCAGCTAACATCATGGTCCATGCGGAATACTGACTCCTTGCCTCAGCTCACTAATAAGCAGAGGACATCACAGTCCCCTTGTACTGGAGGGCCTGGCTGTTGCACTCAGACAAGAAGAGACACAGAGGCATAAAGATTGAAAAGAAGAAGTAAAACTGTCTTTTTTAACAAATAACATATGATCCGCGTAGAAAAGCTGAAGGAGTCTACAAAGCCACGCTGGAACGAAGAAGCTCACAAGATTGATGAACACCAAACAAACGGGCTGCTGGGTGTTAGTGGCTGACAAGTGGGAAACGAGTCTGAAAACCAATTCCATGAGCAGTTCTGAGGAAACCGTAAAATATCTGTGACTACATTTTCAATAGACGTGGAAGCCTGTTTTGCCTAAGTCTACAGAATTGTTGAGAGAAATTTAAAAAGACCTAAATGAATAGAGAGAGACACCATGTTCACGGGCTCAGCATCACTATGATATCGATTTTCCCTAGATTGATCTATGGATTCAATGCAATCCCAAACAAAATGCAAATGGGCTTTTTGAGCAAATCTACCAGCTGATTCTAAACTTTATATGGAAATGGCAAAAGACCTAGAATAGACAAAACAGTTTTGGAAAAGAACAGCTTTAGAGGCCCTACCCTTCCTGTTTCCAAGGCCCACTGCAATCAAGAAAACGCAGTATTGACAGGAGCCTGGACATGTGGACCCATGGAGCAGGACAGATGGTCCAGAAATAAACCCACTTGTGTATGTTCAAGTGGGTTTCTGACAAAGCCATGAAGTTAATTCAGTGAAGAAAGCCAGTCTTTGCATAAGCAGCACTAAAACAATGAGGTATTCCTTTGCAAACAAGCAAACACTCTAAACTCACACCTTATATAAAGCTCAGTAACAGACCTAATGGAAAAGAGAAAAATATAAAATTTCAAGAAGAAAGCATAAGAGAAAAATCTTTGTGACTTTGGCTTAGGCAGAAATTTCTTACATAAGTGACAAAAGTGCCTGAGCCTTAAAAGTAAAAAATGATAGGTTCGACTTCATCAACAAAAAACTTTTGTTCATAAGACACTGTTAAAAAAAGAAAAGAAAAAAGGCAAGGCTGAGAGAATATATTTGCAGACCATTGGTCTGATAAAGCCTTATACCCAGTAAAGAACTCTTACAATCCAAGGATAAATACACAGACCACCTGATTTTAAAAACAGACAACAGATCTGAGTAGACACTTTACCAGAGAAGAGAGGCAGATGGCAAGTAAGCGCCTGAAAAGATGTGCTCTACAAAGAGCTGAGCAACAGGGTGAAACTGAGCTCAGAGGCGAGACCACCAGGCGCCCGCTTGAGCATCCTGGACTGAACATGGCAGGTGCCGGGAAGCCAGGGAGGAGCCGGGACCCTAGCCCACCCCCGGTGGGCTGCTGCTCGTGCGGCAGCGGGAAGACAGTCGGGCTGTTTCCTACGATTAAACGCGCATCACCCCGTGGCCCAGCAAGCCCGCTCCTTGGCGTTTGCCCAGAGAAGCAGAGACGGCGGTTCACGTGCCCCTGCGGCCCGATCTGCAGGAACCCAGACAAGAGGCCCCTCAACACCCGGCAGGGGGCGGACGGACGCAGAGGCCAGGCCGTCCGTCCAGGGACACTGAGGTTCTCGGCCACGAGGAGGAGTCTCACAACCTCTATGGAGCATGAACAGCCAGGCACAAGATATATGATTTCATTTACGTAAACAAAAGTGCGAATTGGTATATGGTGACCACAAGTGCATCGGGGATTCCTGGGCCCAGGGCTGGGCCGGGGCTGCAAAGGACCATGCCATAGTCAGAACCCAGGGAACCGCCCGGTCTCAGGCAGTGCTCAGCCAGCGTCAACCACGTCGCAGCGAAGCTGAGGGGAAAGCCTGACAAATGACCAACGGGAGCTGGTACGCAAACCGTCTTCCCCAGCCATCGCCCGGTCAGATTACAAATACTGAAAAGATGGCCAGACCCATAACTTTGTAAATTTGAGTTTTAGAAATACGTACTTAATTAACCCTTAACTTGAAGAGGAAATAAAAACTGAAATTGTGAAAACTCTTAGAAAGCAAAGAAAAATAAGCACTTTCTGTCTAAACTTGAGATCCGTGGCTAAAACTGGTTTTGGAGGAAAAACTATAACCTTTAATTTTAAAGATGAAAAAGAGAAAGTTTAGGAACTTCATTATTATCTTTAAATAATTAAAACAATAAACAACCCAAAACAAGGCAGAGAGGATTAATAAAAACAATAGCCGCAACTACGGAAGGAAACAGACAAGGTGAGTAGATAAACCTGCTCCCACAAAATCAGCAGCGCACACAGGCCTCCTGCAAATGGCCAGCATTGCTTTGAAGGGTTGACCGAGTCTCAGAGGAAATAAATCAAGGAGTATTGCACCGTAAAAAGAGATGGAATTCTCTCTCTCCCCTCACCCACCTCTTTTGCCAGTGATGTGATCATGTAAGCACTCCGTCATGCTCGACTCTTTGCAACCCCATGGACTGCAGCCCACCAGGCTCCCCTGTCCATGAGATTTTCCAGGCAAGGATACTGGAGTGGGTTGCCATTTCCTTCTCCAGGGGCTCTCCCCAACCCAGGGATCAAACCTGGGTCTCCAGTACTGCAGGCAGATTCTTTACCAACTGGGCTACAAGGGAAGCCCAGAGAAACTCATGACATGCCAGTGAAAACCCACCAAAACTAATCACAGAAAGTGGCAGAATGGTAAGTGCAATATTTATGGATAAAAATTAATTTAAAACTTCACCTCATGCTATCAGAAACAAGCTAGAAACATCAATGGAGACAGTGGTCTACTTACAGTAATTATTTAAACATAAGAAGCACTCAGGAATACGTTCAACAGAGAACTCTATGGTGGGCTTCCCTGGTGGAGCAGTAGATAAGAACCCGCCTGCCGCTGCAGGAGACATGGGTTTGATCCCCGATCCCAGAAGATCACACAGGCCACAGAGCAACTCAGCCTGAGAGCCGCCACGAGCAGCCTCCACGAGCAGCGCCACGGGAGCCGCCACGAGCAGCCCGTGTGCTGCAGGGATGAGGCGCCCCCGCTTGCTGCACCTGGAGAAGCTCGCGCATCACAGGAGACCCAGCCCAGCCACAGACAAACAAAGGTTAAGAGCAAAGGAAATCTATTGCTCCTGCGCCTCCCTACACGTGACGCTCAGCACAGATGCTCGAGACCCTGGGGGGCCCGGGAAGGTGCGTCGGAAAGGGCCAGCTCCTCCCACGTCGGCGCAGGGCTGTGTGCAGCCTGTTCACACCGCCACAGAAACGCCGCAGTGCTCCTCTCTGTGGGGTCGGCACAAAGTGAAGCTTCACGCAGCAGATCGGGCGTCAGAGGAGAGCTGATCCAGGTCCCTTTAGGATAGAAACTGTCTCTGCCGTGGTCCTGGGGACAGCAAGGTCACTGACTGGAGACGCTTTAAGTGGGGAGCCCAGGAAGGTGCCCCAGGGTCTGTGGGAGGCAGGCTCCTGGCAGCACAGGCCGATAGGTACACTCTTAAGCCCCTTCAGGGCCCGCCCCCTCGTCCACCCACTGGCCTCCTCCTACCTCCTCCCAACAAGCCATATCCCTCCCTGGGGAGCCACTGCCCGTGGCTGCCGACTGGCTGCTTTGTTTCAGCCGCGGCCCCAGCAGACGGTGGGACACGAGGCTCCATCTCGGGAGAACAGCCACGCAGGCCCGGTGCCCCAGGTCAGGGGTCCCAGGGGCCTGCAAGCGGGAGGAGTGCCATGCATTACGAGGGCCCGGTGCAGACGAGGAGAAAAAGGCCTACGTGTGGCTTTAGACACTTGTTCATTGATTGTCTAAAGATAGAAAAAGAAAGGCAGGTTACAAACCAGGTTCATACCAAACCGAAATCCTCAACAAACAAAAACCAGCCCATGTTTTTTCCAGACTCTCGTGGAATGTTCACCAAGGGCAGCCAGATGTTCGTCCACATCACGATGAGCAACCGCCTCACACAACTGGAGTGGCCCTTACTTAAAACACACACCAAACCCGAACCGTCCCAGGGAGCAGCGAGCGTGGGCCGGGACCTGGAGCACCTGGGCCCGTGCGCTGTTGAGGGGGCATGAAGCGGAGCAGCTGCTGGAGAGCAGTGCGGCGCGTCCTCAGAGATTCAACTCAGAACTGCCACGGGGTGAAGCAAAGCCACTCCCGGGCATAAACCCAGAACAGCTGCAGGCAGGAGAGGCCGCGCCCCGTGCTCAGAGCAGCGGCGTCACAGCACCAAAGGCGGACGCAACGGAGCGCCCACCGCAGGCGAGGGGCAAACACGACGCGGCCCATCCGCACGTTGGACACTGCTCACCCCTGAACAGGGATGAGATTCCGCCACACCGCACAGCACGACACACTGAAGACGCCACGCTGAAGGACATACGCCAGATACAAACGGACAGACTTGCCCGACTCCACTTGTACAAGGGCCCTAAAGCAGGCAAACTCAGAGACAGGAAGGAGAGGGGTGCCGGCGGCCGGGGAGTCAGCGTCTGATGGGACAGAGTTCAGTCTGGGAAGACGGAGAAGTTCTGGAGTGGATGGCTGTGGTGGCTGCTCGGCAACGGGAATGTAGGTAACGCCTCTGAAGTGTGCGCTTAGGAATAGCTAAAATGGCAGATTTTATGTGGTGCGTGTTTTACCACGATAAAAAAAGGGAAGTATAAATTTAAACTGATTCATAATCCCACATCTCGAAAGGAATATCAGGCTGCAGAAGCAACCTGAACACAATTTCAGAGTATTAACAGGAATGATACTGAGCGCCTGAAGGCCTCGGGCAAACAGCACGAGCAGCAGGGAGCCTGGGAGCAGGGCCCCCCACCCTGCAGACCCGCGTGCTCAGAGCCCTCCCCCACCGCACACGCAGCTCTCTCGAATGGTGCAAGCACAGGTGAAGTCATAGCCACTGTGTTCTGGGAGCTGGAGGGTAAGCTGGGGTCTAGTGAGGGCAGCCCCCTGCACCCACCCCTGGACTGCGGTTGAGGGGTGGGCATGGGACAGCAAGGCCCTGCCCCGAGGATGTGGAGCTTCAGATGCGGGTGTGGCTGTGGCCGGGTGGGCTGCCAGGAGCAAGGAGGCAGGGAAAGGGCAGAGACCTGGGAGAAAGGCCGCAGATGGGAACATCAGAAGGTCCAGTGACGCCTCCACCCTCTGAGCCGCACACGTGACAGCCTGAACGAAGCAGTTTCTTCAAGAAATGTCAGAATCTGAGAGCCATGTCTAAGAACTCACAGATGGATTCTTTCAGTCAAGAAGCAGATCATTGCGACGATATTTGGGCTGTTCTTGGAAGGGAAAAAGAAAAAAAAGGGAAATCCTCCCGGTTATTTTTGTGAAATCAGCACGAGAATGACGCCAAACACAGTCGGCTGAGTGGGGCCGAGCTCCCACACGAACAGCTGAGAGACAGGAGCCAAGTTTGGCACTGCTCACAGGATTCTGCAGGAAGGGCTCATCTCGGGGAGTAAACGGTGGTCCGACCAGTGCAGACGTGCGCAGATGCTGTCCGGACCCCCGTGCTAACAGAGCAGCAGGGACACTGGGCTGTCCCCAGGGCCCCCGACCCCAGACGTGGGCTCCTGGCACCAACCCTCCTGGGCTGAAGGGCCTCCTCCCTGCAGCGACGAGGACATGGGGCTGAAGCTCCCGCTGTGCCCCTCACTGCCCGCTCCCCGGGCCTGCTTAGAGCCCAGTCAGGAGCTCAGGCGCCTCGGTCCACTGAATACCCTCCCAATGGCAGCCATCCTCAGTGACACAGACGGTTTTAGAACAGCTTAATGGGAGTGCAGTGAGCACGCTCCAAACCACGAGCTCTGACGAACACACCCATGAACGCACCACAGAGTCAGGACACAGCACACGTCCGCCCCTCAGTTTCCTGGTGGCCCCATGTAAGTCCTCTCCGCACGCCACCCACGGGTGAGCAGACAACTGACTCCTTTCTCTGCCTGCCCATCTCCACGTGTCCCCCAGAGCCCACAGACAGGCAGCCGCAGGACAGGCGGCGATCATGGGGAGGGCGGGCCGCCAAGGGGCCGCTTTGCTGGCCGCCCGCCCTTCCTCGCTCCGGGGCTTCGAGGGCGAGCGAGGGCGCGTCCGCCGGCAGGTGGCAGGCACGGGGGCGCCTCCGTTTGCGGGCGCCTGCCCTCCGTGTCTCGCGAGTGCACACCAGGAGTGGACGCTGAGCTGCACTGGCAAGTGGAGGTCTACTTTCCCGGAACTGCAGACTGTTCTCCAAAGCAGTCGTGTGACGCGACACGCCCACCAGTGTGTCCGAGGGCTCCCCCTTCTCTGTGTGCCCACCAACACGGCTCCCGCCTGGCCCTGTGGTTGCAGCCACCCCGGGGGCCGTGCCGCGGCCACTGGGTTTCCCTCCTGACCACAGACGTGAGCATCTTCTCATGCGTTTGCACCTTATTTGATGGAATCCCTATTGAAATCGCTTGCAAACCTTCAAAGATAAGCTTTCCATTTTGGAACAAACTCAGCCTTACAGAAAAGCGACGAAGGCAGCACACAGAACCCCCACAGCAGGGACGACGGCCCCCTAGCACACGACGCTAGACTGGCCCGCCTGCCACGCCGACAAACTGCAGTGACTGGTTTCTGAGACGTCCACCCAAGGCCCGCTCTCTGGGCCAGGATCCCGTCCAGGGCCGTGTGCGACAGCCATCGTGTCTCCTCAGGCACCTCTAGGCCGGGCTCCTCAGTTGCTCAGCAGTGTCCGACTCCGGGACCCTGTGCACCACAGCACGCCAGGCTCCCCTGTCCTCCAGTATCTCCCAGAGTGTGCGCAAACTCATGTCCATTGCACCAGTGATGCCGTCCAAACATCTCCTCATGCTCTTTCACCCCCTTCTCCTCCCACCTTCAGTCTTTCCCAGCATCAGGGTCTTTCCTAATGAGTCAGTTCTTCCCATCCGGTGGCCAAAGTATTGGAGTTTCTGCTTCAGCATCCGTCCCTCCAATGAGTATTCAGGACTGATCTCCTTTAGGATGGACTGGTTGGATCTCCTTGCAGTCCAAGGGACTCTCACGTCTCCTCCAACACCACAGTTCAAAAGCCTCAATTCTTTGGCGCTCAGCTTTCTTTATAGTCCAACTCTCACATCCATACATGACTACTGGAAAAACCATGGCCTTGATTAGATGGGCCTTTGTGGGCAAAGTAACGTCTCTGCTTTGTAATATGCTGTTTGTCATAGCTTTTCTTCAACAGGAGCAAGTCCTTCCATTTCGTGGCTGCAGTCATCGTCTGCAGTGATTTTGGAGCCCAAGAAAATAAAGTCTCTCACTGTTTCCGTTGTTTCCCCATCTATTTGCCATGGGACTGGATGGGACTGGATGCCATGATCTTAGTTTTTTGAATGTTTAATTTTAAGTCAGCTTTTTCTCTCTCCTCTTTAACCCTCATCACGAGGCTCTTTAGTTCCTCTTCGCTTTCTACCATAAGGGTGGTGTCTCTGCATATCTGAGGTTGTTGGTGTTTCTTCCAGCAATCTTGACTCCAGCTTGTGATTCCTCTAGGCTGGCATTTCACACGATGTACTCTGCATAGAAGTTAAATAAGCAGGTGACAGTACACAGCCCTGACGTACTCCTTTCCCAATTTGGAACCAGTCCATTGTCCCAACCAGTTCTAACTGTGCTTCTTGACGCGCATGCAGGTTTCTCAAGAGACAGGTGAGATGGTCTGATATCTCATCTCTTTAAGAACTTCCCACAGTTTGTTGCGATCCACACAGTCAAAGGCTTTAGCACAGTCAATGAAGCAGAAGCAGGTGTTTTTCGGGAATTCCTTTGCTTTCTCCATGATCCAGTGAATGTTGGCCATTTGATGTCTGGTTCCTCTGCTGTTTCTCAATCCAGCTTGAACATCTGGAAGTTCTCAGTTCACATACTGCTGAAGCCTAACTTGAAGGATTTTGAGAATTACTCTGCTAGCGTGTGGAATAAGCACAACTGTGTGGTAGTTTGAGCATTCTTTGGCATTGCACTTCTTTGGAATTGGAATGAAAGGTGACCTTTTCCAGTCCTGTGGCCACTGCTGAGTTTTCCAAATTTGCTGGCATATTGAGTGCAGCACTTTCACAGCATCGTCTTTTAGGATTTGAAATAGCTCAGCTGGAATTCCATCACCTCCGCTAGCTTTGTTCATAGTAATGTTTCTGAAGGCCCACTTGACTTCATACTCAAGGATGTCTGGCTCTCAGCAAGTGACCACACCATCATGGTTATCCTGTGATTTAGACCTATCCTGTGATTTAGACCACCTCTTCTTAATCTCTTCTGCTTCCATTAGGGCCTACTCTTTCTGTCCTTTCTTGTGACCACCTTGCATGGAATGTTTCCTTGATATCTTCAATTTTCTCGAAGAGCTCTCTAGCCTTTCCCTCTATTTTATTCCTTTATTTCTTTGCACTGTTGATTCAAGAAGGCCTTCTTACCTCTTCTTGCTATTCCCTGGAATTCTGTATTCAGATGAATGTATCTTTCCTTCCCTCCGTTGCCTTTCACTTCTCTTCTTTTCTCAGCTGTTTACAAGACCTCCTCAGACAGCCGCTTTGCCTGCTTTCCTTCTTTCTCTTTGGGCTCCATTACAGGGTCACCCACTTCTGTCCACAGTTCTTCGGGCCATCAGATCTGATCCCTTGAACCTATTCTTCACCTTCACTGTATAATCATACGGAGTTTGATTTAGGTCATACATGAATCGCCTAGTGGTTTCCCCTGTTTCCTTCCGTTTAAGCCTGAATTTTGCAATGAGGAGCCCATGAGCTGAGACGCAGTCAGCTCCAGGTCTTGTTTTTGTTGACTATATAAACTTCTCCATCTTCAGCTATGAAGAGCACATCATTCTGACTTCGGTACTGACCGCCTGGCGATGTCCGTGTGCAGAGTCGCCTCTTGGGTTGTTAGAAAATGGTATTTGCTATGACCAGCACGTTCTCTTGACAAAGCTCTGTTAGCCTTTGACCTGCTTCATTTTATACTCCCAGGTCAAGCTTGCCTATTATTCCAGGCAGCTCTTGGCTTTCTACTTTTGCACTCCAACCCTGTGCGATGAAAAAGACATCTCTTTTCCAGTGTTAATTTAGAAGATGTTGCAGGTCTTCATGCATGCATGCGTGCTAAGTCACTTCAGTCATGTCACTCTTTGAGACCCCACGGACTACAGCCTGCCAGGCTCCTCTGTCCACTGGGGGAAACGTGTAGGTCTTCATAGAACCATTCAACTCCAGCTTCTTCAGCATCAATGGTTGGGGCATAGCCTTGGGTTACTGTGATGTTGAATGGTTTGCCTTGGAAACAAACTGAGATCATTCTGTCATTTCTGAGGCTACACCCAAGTACTGCATTTCAGACTCTTGTTGACTGTGAGGGCTACTCCATTCCTTCTAAGGGATTCTTGCTCACAGGAGTAGGTGTTAATATAATGGTCATCTGAGTTAAATTTGCCTATTCCCACCCCTTTTAGTTCACTGACTCCTAAACTGTCAGTGTTCACTCTCGTCACCTCCCGCCTGACCGCGTCCAGTTTATCTTGATTCGTGGACCTGAGATGGCTTTCCTGGTGGCTCATATGGTGAAGAACCCGCCTGCAGTGCAGGAGACAGGTCCAACCCTTGGTCGGGAAGGAAGGGCTACCCACTCCAGTGTTCCTGCCCGGAGACTCCCGTGGACAGAGGAGGCGAGCCTGGCGGGCCACAGTCCATGGCTCCCAAAGAGCTGGACACGACTGAGCGGCTGAGCGTGCACACACACAGCCCTGACATGCCAGTCCTGATGTGGAGACAGGATGCAGAAGGACGTGCACTCACCTTCTCCTGTGAGAACTCCAAAACTGCACCTCACTGCTCAACAACTGTCGACAGGGAAGTGCTGGATCCCACCACAAAGAAACCCCACGTCCAAGGGCAAAGGAGAGACCCCAGCAAGACAGTAGGAGGGGTGCAATCACATTAAGAATCAGACTCCATACCCACCAGAGATGCTCGGAGGGCTCAAACAAGCCTTGTGGGCACCAGGACCCAGAGACCCACACAGAGCCTGAGCCGGAACAGCGTCTGAGCATCTCCTGCAGAGTATGGTCAGCAGTGGCCGGCCGCAGGGGCAGGGCTCTGGGTGCAGCAGGCCTGGGTACGGCACAAGCCCCCTTGGAAGAGGTCGCCATCAACTCCTCCATAGAGCCGGCAGAACTTACAATGGACAGGGAAACCGACTCTTGGAGGGCACAAACAAAGCCCTGCGTGCACCAGGACCCAGGAGAAAGGAGCAGTGACCCCACGAGAGCCTGGCCCAGACTTGCCTGTGAGTGTCCGGGAGCCTCTGGTGGAGGCGTGGGTCGGCGGTGGCCTGCTGCAGGGTCGGGGTTGCCGAGAGCAGCGGTGCGTGCGTGGGACCACTTGGAGGCCGCCGTTATCCTCATCACCTCCACCATAGTCTGGCCTCAGGTCAAACCACAGGGAGGGAACCCAGCCCCTCGTCAACAGAAAACTGGATAAAGATGCACTGAGCGTGGCCCCGCCCACCAGACAAGACCCAGTTTCCCCTCAGTCAGTCTCTTCCACCAGGAAGCTTCCACACGCCTCTTACCCTTCTCCATCAGAGGGCAGAGAGAACGAAAACCACAGTCACAGAAAACTAACCAACTGACCACGTGGACCACAGCCTGTCTAATCCAGTGAAACTACGAGCCGTGCCGTGTGGGGCCGCCCGAGACAGACGGGTCACAGTGGAGAGCTCGGACAGACGTGGTCCCCTGGAGAAGGGAATGGCAAGCCACTTCAGCATTCTTGCCTTGAGAACCCCACGGACAGTATCAAGAGGCAAAAAGACCACTCAGGCCTGACCTAAATCTAATCCCTTACACTTATACAGTGGAAGTGACAAACAGATTCAAGAGATTAGGTCTGATAGAGCGCCTGAAGAACTATGGACGGAGGTTCATGACATTGTACAGGAGGCAGAGACCAAGACCATCCCCAAGAAGAACAAATGCAAAAGGGCAAAATGGTTGTCTAAGGAGGACTTAAAAATAGCTGAGAAAACAGAAGCTAACAGCAAAGGAGAAAAGGAAAGATATTCCCATCTGAATGCAGAGTTCCAAAGAATAGCAAGAAGAGATAAGAAAGCCTTCCTCAGCGATCAATGCAGAGGAAAACAATAGAATGGGAAAGACTAGAGATGTCTTCAGGAAAATTAGAGATACCAAGGGAACATTTCATGCAGAGAAGGGCACAATAAAGGACAGAAACGGTAGGGACCTAACCGAAGCAGAAGATATTAAGAAGAGGCGGCAAGAATACACAGAAGAACTGTACAAAAAAGATCTTCACGACCCAGATAACCACGATGGTGTGATCACTCACCTAGAGCCAGACATCCTGGAATGTAAAGTCAAGTGGGCCTTAGGAAGCATCACTATGAACAAAGCTAGTGGAGGTGATGGAATTCCAGCTGAGCTATTTCAAATCCTGAAAGATGATGCTATGAAAGTGCTATACTCAATATGCCAGCAAATTGGGAAAACTCAGCAATGAAAAGGTCATTTTTCATTCCAATCCCAAAGAAAGGCAATGCCAAAGAATGCTCAAACTACAGCACAATTGCACTCATCTCACACACTAGCAAAGTAATGCTCAAAATTCTCCAAGCCAGGCTTCAACAGGACATGAATCGTGAACTTCCAGATGTTCAAGCTGGATTTTAAAAAGGCAGAGGAACCAGAGATCAAATTGCCAACATCCACTGGACCATAGAAAAAGCAAGAGAGTTCCAGAAAAAACATTTCTGCTTTACTGATTATGCCAAAGCCTTTGACTATGTAGATCAAAACAAAATGTGGAAAATTCTTCAAGAGTTGGGAATACTAGACCAACTGACCTGCCTCCTGAGAAATCTGTATGCAGGTCAAGAAGCAACAATTAGAACTGGACATGGAACAACAGACTGGTTCCAAATTGGGAAAGTACATCAAGGCTGTATATTGTCACCCTGCTTATTTAACTTCTATGCAGAGTATATCATGTGAAATGCTGGGCTGGATGAAGCACAAGCTGGAATCAAGATTGCCAGGAGAAATATCAGTAACCTCAAATATGTGGATGACACCACCTTTATGGCAGAAAGTGAAGAGGAACTAAAGAACCTCTTGATGAAAGAGGGGAGTGAAAAAGCTGGCTTAAAACTCAACATTCAGAAAACTAAGATCATGGCATCTGGTCCCATCACTTCATGGCAAATAGTTGGGGAAACAATGGAAACAGTGTCAGACTTTATTTTGGGGGGCTCCAAAATCACTGCAGATGGTGACTGCAGCCATGAAATTAAAAGAGGCTTACTCCTTGGAAGAAAAACTATGACCAACCTAAATAGCATATTAAAAAGCAGAGACATTACTTTGCCGACAAAGGTCCGTCTAGTCAAAGCTATGGTGCTTTTGTTAGTCATGTATGGATGTGAGAGTTATACTATAAAGAAAGCTGAGTGCTGAAAAATTGACGCTTTTAAACTGTGGTGTTGGAGGAGACTTGAGAGTCCCTTGGACTGCAAGGAGATCCAACCAGTCCATCCTAACGGAGATCAGTCCTAAATATTCATTGGAAGGACTGATGCTGAAGCTAAAGCTCCAATATTTTGGCCACCTGGTGCAAAGAGTTGACTCATTAGAAAAGACCCTGATGCTGGAAAAGATTGAAGGCAGGAGGAGAAGGGGACAACAGAAAATGAGAAGGCTGGACGGCATCACTGACTCAATGGACATGACTTTGAGCAAGCTCTGGGAGCTGGTGATGGACAGGGAGCCTGGCGTGCTGCCGTCCGTGGGTCACAGAGTCGGACACGACTGAGCGGCTGAACTGAGCTGAGCTGATGCAATACTGCTCTACAGCCCTGAAGTTTACTTTCGCCAGCAGACACACCCACATCGAGTGTCGTTTCTGCTTTGGCCTCTCCATTCTTTTTCAGCTGTTAGTAATTTCCCTCCGCACTTCCCCAGTAGCTTATTGGACACTTTCTGACCTGGGGGGGTTTGTCTTCCAATGTCGTATCTTTCTGCCTTTTCATACTGTTCAGGGGGTTCTCCCGGCAAGAACACTGGAGTGCTTTGCCATCCTCCTCCAGCGGACCACATTTTGTCAGAGCTCTTCACTACACCCGTCTGTCTTGGGTGGCCCTGCACGGTATGGCTGATGGCTTCACTGAGTTATGCAAGCCCCTTCACCAGGACGAGGCTGTGATCCACGACGGGGCTGTGACCATTTCTCAAGCTTTCCTTTTCTTGACGACCCGCTCAGTTTTGAGGAGCGCTTTTCAAGAAGTCTGTCTATCTCTCAGTCAGGATTTGTCTGATGCCCTTCTCTTGATTATGCTGGGTGCCGGGTTCGGGCAGCAGGACCCCAGAGGGTGGGGCGCCTTCTCATTCCCTCCTGCCCCAGCCGGGCCACGCTCTTGAAGAGACGGTCCCCTTGCTGTCCTGGCTGGCCCCCTGGAGCTGAGGGCTATGGTTCACCGCCTTGGGCTTTGGCGCATCTCTTTCTTTTTTAAATAATTGAATTTATTTACGTGCAGTTATGGCTGTGCTGGGTCTCTGTCGCTACGCAGGCTCTTCTGGAGTCGTGACAAGCTCGGGGTGTGCTCCAGCTGCAGCGTGCACTCTTGTTGAGCACGTGCTCGGGGGCACAGGCTCGGGAGTCGTGGGGCGGGGGCTGTGCTGCTCTGCTGCACGTGGACCTGTGTGAACCGGGCGTCAGCCCCGTGTCCCCTGCGCTGGCAGGCAGATTCTTACCAACAGAGCCACCAGGGGAAGCTTGCCCATTTCTTAATTGGACTGTTGAGCACCTTATTATTAAATGGTAACTGTCCTGTATATATTCTGGATACAAGTCTGATTTTGTTGATCTTCCTAACTTTTTCATCCCCACCCCTCATTTCAGTGACCTCCACCCTGACCTTTATTATTTCCTCTCTTCTGCTTACAGTGGAGGCGATTATGAGCTTCCCTGGTGGCGCAGACGGTAAAGCATCTGCCTGCAATGTGGGAGACCCGGGTTCGATCCCTAGGCTGGGAAGGTCCTCTGGAGAAGGAAATGGCCACCCACTCCAGTGTTCTTGCCTGGAAAATCTCATGGACGGAGGAGCCTGGTGGGCTACAGTCCATGGGGTCTCAAAGAGTCAGACACGACTGAGCGGCTTCCCTCACTTCTGCTTACTTTGCATCCCACGGCTTTCCCTCGGTTTCAGCTGTCAGAAGTTGAGGTTAATCACTTGAAACCTTTCTTCATTTCTGCTGAGGTATTTGGTGATGTGTTTCCCTCTAAACAAAACTCTGCTGAACTCCACAATTTTATCTTTTTTTCCCATTTGCATTCAGTTCGCAGAGCTTTCTGATATCCTTGTTGGTCCCTTCTTGGCCTCATGGGCTGTTTAGAGTGTGTTGTTCAGCCTCCAAATATTCGGGCGGGTTTTCCAGATCTCTTTCTGGTGTGTGCTTCTTGCTTCATCCCACCGTGGACAGAGAGCTCACTCCAGTCACGTTTACTGAGGCTGCTCCCGTGGCTGAGAATGAGGTCTGCTCCAGTAAACAGCCTGAGAGTGAGAACCACCCTGCGTGTCTGCACAGTCAGTTGGCCTTGTCGGCTGGCAGTTTGCTCCAGTTTGTAGGTCCTTCTGATGTTACCACCAGAATTTGTGGGTCATCTGTTTCACCTTTAAGCGCCACCTGTTTTTGCTCACATGTCTTGAAACTTCTTATGAGTAGAAATGGTCAGGACTCATTATAAGTAGAAGTGGTCAGGACAGTTACGTCCACTTGATTAACTGGTTCCTTCTCACTGGGAAAGAACCATCTTCCCCTTGGTCCCAATCTTTGCTCTGAAATCTACTCTGTCTGACATTAATGTGGCCCCTCCAGGCTTCTCTGGATTAATATTAACATGACTTGTCTCATTCCTCCTTTTTAATGTTCCCTTATTTGTGTCTTTATATTTCAGGTGCATTTCTTACAGGCGTGATAAAGTTGGGTCTTGATTTTCTACCAAATCCAACATCTGCACCTTTTATGAGAATGTCCCCAGAAAAAACTACCAATCACGGAGCCTCCATCAGAGTAAGAAGTGGACGACCTCAGCTCTGGTTGTGGGGAACTTATCCTCAGACTAAACCTTGCTCTGATCCCACCAAAGTTCAGACAAGACAGGAAAGAGTCAAGCTGCATCTAACTAATGCGACCCCAGACTGAACAAAACGAGTGTATTTAGGGAAACAGGACCGTCCAGCAGCACCAGTGGACTCACCGTGGGCGGCGCCTGTGAGAAGTCCCCAGGCTGGCAAAGGCCTGGCAAGCAGCTCCCAGGCGGAGGGAGCCGCTCCGCAGCCGGGCGGGACGGCCACAGAGACCGGCGCAGGGAGGGCGCGCAGAGCGTCGGAGAGGCAGATGGGGCGGTGAGTAACAGAAAGTACACCCAAAGTGAGTAAGCCACAAATGGCGGCAAGCACTGGCTATTCGAAAGTGTGGCTGAGTGAACAAAAAATGTTAAACCACACTAAGACTCCAAAATGTCATTAAAAGTGAGATCGGCTTTAGCCCTGGAACCACCCATGCCGGGAAGCGTGCCCGACTGGGGTGCACACTTGCCGGATCTGCATAGAGGGCAGTTTGGAGATTTGACAGACCAGCCCTGCACACCCTTCGTGCTGCGTTCGTGACAACAGGGATTGCGTGGTTTCCTGAAGGCCAGCTCTGCAGCCTCCGCACTGCCGCCTCAGCAGCGCCCCAGCAGCCTGGAAGACAGAGCCCCGAGCGGCTTCGCTTCGCGTGGCTCCTCTCGCAGCCCCACATTTAGTCTGTTTACTGGATTCCGTCTGTCTGTTTCTGACACCGGAACCCACACTTCATCAGACAGAGACCGTCTGCCTGTGTCCAGCTCACGGGACCCACTCAGTGAGCACAGAGCGTACTGGACGACGGGGTTACATTCCTAACTTGCAGTACAGGGGCGCCCACAACGTTGTTTGTAAGAGTGGAGAGCCCGGGTGTGAGATGGCACTGGTTAAGTCAGTGGTGGTGAGTTCACACACGCCCCCTACACACGAGTGAGTTCTGCTCCAAGGGTGCGTCCGTGAGCCTGCAGAGTTAGCCTAGGTGCCCAGCTAGCACAGTTCTCCAGGGCGCGTCCGTGAGCCTGCAGAGTCAGCCTGGGCGCCCAGCTAGCACAGTTCTCCAGGGCGCGTCCGTGAGCCTGCAGAGTCAGCCTGGGCACCCAGCTAGCACAGTTGGTATACAGCTCCGTATCGTTGCTGGTCTTTAGTCGCTCAGTCGTGTCTGACTCCTCGTGACCCCGTGGACGGTAGCCCCCAGGCTCCTGTGTCCATGGGATTCTCCAGGCAAGAACACTGGAGTGGGTTGCCATTTCCTTCTCCAATAGCACCGTATAATAGGTTTATAACATTAGTCACACAAATACATAAAAGCAAACACATACAATACAGAAAGCATTGTTACTCTCACAGTGCAGTCCCTTGAAAAGGACAGTGTGCTGCCCAGCAGCTGCCACCCGGGGGCTGGCATCAAGCGAACAGGCGAGAAGGGCTGCTGATGCAGAGGGCCGGGTGGGGCGGTCCTGCTGAAGGGCCATCAGCAACAGGCGCGGCCGGCAGGCTGCAGCCTCGCGCATATCGGAGGCTGAGGGAGTGCACTTCTGCGTCTCTGAAAGCTCACAACCTAGAGGAACGTACGGTACCAGCCATCCCAGCGTCAGGGCCGCACACCCGCGGCGCTCGTGCCTAACCTCGCGACGCTGCTTGTCCTCACGCCGCCACACCTCGAGGCCCTGTGACCTTCAAACTGAGGGGCTGTGGAGGCCCTGCAATGAGCCTAACCCTAACCCTAACCTGACACCCTAACCCTAATCCAACACCCTAACCCTGCACTGAGCCTAACCCTAACCCTAACCCTAACCAGACACCCTAACCTGACACCCTAACCCCAGCTCGACACCCTAACCCAACACCATGACCCGACACCCTGACCCTAACCCGACACCCTAACCCGACACCCTGACCCTGTCAGCGCCGTGTTGCCGGCAGCGTTTACCCCCTTCCCGTCTCGCACCACATCTGGTGATTCTCACCTCTCAGCCCCTCCACCAGCAAAAAGACTGCGTCCCTGAAGGCGGTGATGATTCTCTACAGTACAGCTTTTAGCCCAGATATAAACACTGTCTTTTTTAGACAAAACACTGCCGCACACTCAGTAGACCGTATCGTAGTGTAAACACACCTCTGTGCGCGCTGGGAGCCGAGAAACGCGCACGATCACCTCATTGCGCCGCTGCCTTTACTGCGGCGGTCTGGAACTGGCCCCACACCGCCTCCGAGGCCTGCCTGCACTGGTCTTCCCAGCACACTCGCTCCAGCTACCCTGCATTTCACACCTCATCCAGGTGCTCTAATCCCGGGTGTCCTAAAGCTAGCCGTCCTAACAGCTGACAGTACCGAGTTATGGTTGAACAGGCTGGATGGAACACCCGTGCTTGTCTACACCTGCCCCTCCCAACATGTCCCCCGGCACACTGAGTCCCGCCGAGTGCCCCGGTGACGCCCTCTGCTCCTCTACACTTGCACAACCCCGCTAAAATGGGAGCAAAATGCAAAGCTGTAATTCCACGAGGGCAAACAGAATGGGAGCAGAGAGAGAAAGGTGACTGAGACACCCGACTTGGGGCAACGGAACAGAAGCACAGGTGGGGGGCGGTGGGGGGTCAGTGAGGAGGCAGCCCAGGGCACCCACAGCAGGGGTGGGGTCGAAGATGACCAAAGCAAGGTCCCGAGGGCGAGAAATTTTACAGTGCCAGGTCAAAAAGGAAACCGAGAGCCTCCAGAGAGAAAAGCGCACGGGTCATGGAAAAGCAGCTGGGAGCGAGGGCTGTGTGGGCCAACAGCAGCTTCAGAACCACAGCAGACACAAGGCTGCAGAACCCAGGGAGGAAGTCCTTTAAAATCCACAGCTTTATACCCAGCCACCTGGCAGTTGTGCACGAAGGCAGAGTGGAGACCGGCTTGCCTGGCGCCCGCTGTCGGGAGGTTCCCCAGGGCCCAGCAGGAGGGGGCGGGGAGAGGCCTGGGCACAGGGCACGGGGCCAACGGGGCGGGAGGTGCTGTGTCCTGGGGCAGTGGCCCCAGAGGAAAGGAAAGCAGCGGCCAGCTGTCTGGGACCTTTAACACGTGTGCGGTGGCTCAGGGTGAAGAACCGCCTGCCAGTGCAGAAGACAGGGACGACGCGGGTTCGGTCCCTGGGTCGGGAAGGGCCCCTGGAGTTGCAAACAGCAGCCCACTCCAGCATTCTTGCCTGGACAATCCCATGCTCAGAGGAGCCTGGCAGGCCACAGTCCATGGGGTCGCAGAGTCGGACACAGCTGAGCCCGTGCACAAACGCTGCTGGGCAGGGGCTGCTGCTGGAATGCGGGATGAGTTCACGACAGGACCCAGAATCAGACACGCAGAAGGCGAGACGCGGCACCTCGGCAGCCCACGGGCTCTGGAGGAAAGGGCGTCACCCAGGCACTCGGCGGGCGCAGTATGCCGGGGGACATGTTGGGAGGGGCAGGAGGTCTGTCCTGTCTGAGCGCTAACACGCCCATGGGTGCTTTCAGCTCCCGCTTCTGCCCGGAGGACGGAGGGCAACAATTTACATCAAACTGTTCCTGAAACGGGAGTCAAGTCTATACGTCACCCACAGGACGAGTTTCTCCTCAATCTGTCTTCACGGCAGATGGAGACCCCTCTGAAACCTGAGCTGCTCCAAGGGCTGATGTCAAGAAATGACAGTCGCCAGGGAAGCTCGCTCTTCTGCCCCAGGTTTGGAACAGCCAGCCGGTCCCCAAACTAGTTCTAAGAAACTGCCAGCATAGAGAGCTGTGCAGTCTTTTAAAATTAGAACTGGATCTGAAGGAATTTATTTCTCCTTGAAAAAAATGCTTTCAAATACTATTATTTCAAGGAAGTAATGAGTGACTCTAATGGGAGAGTTTGAAGGCGATGTGGCGTCTCAGTTTTCCGTATCACCTCTTTATGCTTTTCCGTATTATTTCAGTTCCCTACAATGAACACTTGTAATTTTCAAGCGAGGAAAAAAGCTCCACTTTCATGCTAAAAAATAAATGTGGACAAATACCTCTTATCAAATTGAAGGCAAAGATACAATATTTTTATATATTAAGAAAACATCGACTGTAATACCAGTCCTCCAGATCAAAACCACAGACCCGAAGGTGGGTGTGTGTGGGGGCCAGACAGAACTTGCTTGGCCAGGTCTGGAGACACGCGGCTTTGCTCCTGACGGCAACAACTAGATCCTGAATGGTGTTTCCAAAGGGCACATGGGTTCTAAAACACGGCAGAAGGTTTTTAAAAGAGAATCGAGTCCGTGCGCTGAGATTAAACAAGTGACATAGCAAAAACACATGTAAGCAGGTTAAAGTGAGGAGAACACAGGTCAGAGCAGACGTTAACTGTGACGAGACACGTTAAACGGTGAACGCTCTTACAAAGCAAGGCATGCGGTGAAGCCCCTCCCAGACGCCGACCCCGCTGCCCAGGGGCGGGGCTTGGCCTGTGCTCCCCGGCAAGCACCTCCAGCCCTACGTGCGGGGGAAGCAGCCACACCTGCCTCCGGCCACCATCTGCTGTCCATTGCCCCAGGCCCAGCATCCCACACGCCCACTGGCCCCGCCGGGATGACCCAGAGGCGGGAGAGGCGGCTGCCCACCCTGTCCTCGTCCGTGCCCTGCTGCAGGCTGAGACCACCCCACCTGAGGTCACGGCCCAGCCGGGGCGCCCACGCCCTCGGGAGGGAAGACTCAAAGCCTGGGGCCTGTCACCCTGCTGAGAGCTGTGCTCTGCCCCGGGCCTGGGCCTGTCACCCTGCTGAGAGCCGTGCTCTGCCCCAGGCCTGGGCCTGTCACTCTGTGACAGCCGTGCTCTGCCCCGGGTCTGGGACCTCTCCTGAAGCTGGCTGAGGGCCTGGCCAGGGGCTGGCTGCATGGAGGGTCTCTTGGGAGGTCCCTGTGCCCAGTTTTAACCAGCTGAGTCAGGCCTGGCCTGCCCTACCTTCATCTTCTGCAGAGCTCAGCACTCCCCTGCCTCCGTGGCCTTGCCTCCCTCGCTGGCTGGCCGGGGGCACCGGGCAGGTCCTCCACGCCCATTGGGGAGGGGCCACGGGCCACCGTTGTCCCTGCCTGTAGTGCCAGGCACCAGGCGGAACGTCTGGCCTTGGTTTCAGGAGAGGATGCCCCAAGACAGAGGTGAGATGAGGCCATCCATGGACAGAGCCCAGCCCGGGACAGACGGCCAGCCCCCAGCCCCCTGTGCTCGCCAGGGCCCTTCTGCAGTGGGGGCAGTGGCCCAGGGCCCAGGGGAGGGGCCTGCCCACCCCAGCCCGCAACTCCTGTCCTGAGGCGGAGCAGAGGCTCCTTCCAACCCTCCACGCAGCCCGACACAGCTGCAGGGACGGGGGACTGGTGAGCCACTGCTGTTGGGAGCGGGGTTGCCCGCCGTGTCCGCTCCGGGGCGGGGCAGGGGGCGCCCCACTGCAGAGGCCGCCTTCTGAAGGGTGCGACGTGCAGCGGGGTCCTGCGGCCCAGGGACCCTTGAGGGCCAAAGGACAGAGCTCTCTCCCTGTGTTGGGGATCCCCATTCTCCCTGCCTCTCCTGCCACAGCCCAGGCGCCTCCTCTCCCCAGAGGCCCCTCGACCACAGTCTTCCCACGCATCCTGGGCAGCGGGGGCCAGAGCACAGGCGGAGGCCTGAGGCCGCAGTGGCCGGGGTGCCTGCCCTGCTCCCAGCTCAGGAAGCAGAGCTGAGCACGCGGGCCTGGCGTTTCCCCTGGGACGCGGCCCCAGCAGCCCCGGGGATGCTAGGGGTAGCCGTCACACCACCAGCTGCCCGGCCCCAGGAGTCCTCGGCCTCCCGAGTTCAGTCTGCACCAGCACCCAGATTCCAACACTCAGCCCAGCACGCTCAGCTTTCCACTGGCCCTCAGGGAAGACGTCCGCCCTGCCCAGACACCACAGCTCGTGGGCTAGTCCACGGGACCAAAGGGACCTACAGGGTGAGATGGGGGCTCCCCTGGCCCTGCCAGGCTGTGCCCCCGAGAGCAGCTGGAGGTCCCGCCTGACCGCTGCAGGGCTGAGAGGAGCCGCCACCGCCCCCCCACCCGCCGTCAGAACAGGAGAAAAGTGGGGCGATGCTGGAAAATGGGCTTGTGCAGAGTGCGAGCACAGGTGGGCCTGGAGGAGGGGCTGGAGAGGGCCCACCTGCCCCCAGAGGGATCGGAACTCGCAGCAGCCAGTGGCAGGGGTCTCAGAGGACTGGCTTGCCCCAACGTGGGGCCGCAGCCCCACAGGGGCTGCTCGGAGCTTCCAGGAGCCCCCTCCCTGACCTCTGCTGACCCCAGCTTGGGTTCAGGAGGCCAAGGACTCTGAGACTCACACACAGTGGGCTTTACCAAGATGTGACGCTGACTCAGGGTTTTGCCAAGTCCCTGCTCTGTGAGAGGTGAAAACGCGCAGAGAGGCAGACCCAGCCCCGCAGGCTGGCCGTCAGCACAGGTTACGAGAGCCCGTCACGCGGAGGCGTTCACACAAGCGCCTTAATCTCAAGCGGAACTGCTCGCCGACCAACGAGACCAAAACTACGCGACCTGAGGGCTGAAGTGCATCGCGGGCAGTTTATTCCCCGGCTGGGGCTAAAGCATCTCTGACTGAGTGTCGGCTTCACCAACAGGAGGGCCTCTCCTAGGGAAGGGCTGTCCAGGGCTTCGGGAGGAAAGACAGCTTCTCTGAAGTGTCCTTTTAGCCTCTAAGAGACGAGGAGTAAGAGGTGTCTCTGCCGAGCCCCGCGACGTGAGCTAGCACTTCTTCCGTCCAACATGGCATCTGGGAGCCCACTCTGAATGAAAACTGGTATTTTATCATCTAGTATTTGTTGCCTGCCTGCAGGGGAGGAGCCCAGCTCTCCAGGGAAGGAGGCGCCTCCACACTCTGGGAGTGTGTGGTCTGGGGCCCCTGCTCCTGGACGTCGAGGGTTCCCAGGCTGGTGATGGGCTTGCTCGGCCCTCACCTTCCCAGACCTTCTTGCCTATGACGCACAGCGGAAACCTCCACGAGATTTCACAGACATCCTTGCCAAGCAAACAAGGTGCTGCCCCCTTCTTCCCCTCCTCACTGTGCATGGGACGCTGGGGCAGCAGCAGCCACTCTGTGACTGTGAGAAGCGAGCTGACCACTCCACTAGGGGTACAGAGCACAGCGAAAGCCGGAGCCAGGTCCCCGAGGCTCTGCTGAGCAGCTGAGCTACTTCCCGACAGCGCCTCGTGTGCGGAAACAGACTTTGATTCAAGCCATGCTGTCTGGCCCTCTGTAATCTGAGTCAGAAGTGGTCTCCCCAGTGCAGAATTCTAGAGTCCCCAGCCCAGTCTGTTCCATCCCTGCAGTCCAGCTCAGCCTGTGATGCTCATCCTCCCAGAGGCCACAGGACCTGGCCGGCCCTGGCCAGCGTCCCAGCAGAGCAGCCCCTGGAATGTGGGAGGCCCCTGATAGAGTGAAGCCCCAAACATGGAGGCAGCAGGGGAGCCCGTGGGAGCAGCCCTGCCCTCAGGCCCTGGGTCTGGACAGGAGGGGGGTGCCTGGCCTCATCCTTGGTGTGGAGCCGGGAGCAGTGCTGGCTGAGGGCTCCCTGCCCAGGGCACCCGGCCCACAGAGGGGGGCTCTGCCTCCTGTGAGCCCCGAGATGGGCTGCCCCCTTCTCCTGGACCTGGAACCCGCGGCCCCTACACATCTGGGGCCTGGGCCCTACAAGACCCCCGAGGCACCCCGGCCGGCAGTGCCCGGCCCACACCCTCAAGGCGTGGCGGCCCCGGGCCCAGGCTCTGCCCAGGGAGTCCCTCCCTAGGGTCCCTCCCTCCGTGGAGGTCTCGGTAACGCGGTGCCCCTGGCGCCCACACACACGCAGACGTGCAGGCCTCAGGACAGTGGCTGTCCGTTCCCTCATCCCTTCCACGCACAGGGCAGAGGCCCCCTGATCTCCTGCCCCTCAAGAGAGGATGGCCTCTCAGCCCAGACTCCCTGCCTGTAGGACAGGCCCAGGGCCGACTCACCAGAGGACACCGTCCACACCAGCCAAGCCCCAGGACGTGGCCAGGGCAGGCCTGATCTTGGGGAGGAAGACCCCTCAGGCTGCAGCTCTGGGCTGTGCCATCCCCCAAGCCCCTGGGCCTCTGCACGTGTGGCATCCCAGGCTGTCTGCTCCTCCTTGGAGCCCCCTTCACACATCCCCTCCTCCGCGAAACCCTCCCCTGCCCCGCAATGCTCTGAGGACCTAACACGTTCCCGACACAGAGCACACCACACTGAGCAGGACAGGACAGGGTCACTTGGGGGAAAACAGCCGTGCCCCTAACATAGCGCAAAGAGCGCCTGCAGCGGGCACGCTAACCCGACGGCGCCCACCTCTCCTCCGACGCACACGTGGGGCTCCGGGGCACTCGCCACCGCCTGGCCCTGGGGGAAATCAGCTTCTTCAAGTTACACCCTTGAGGACCCCGAGTCCCCGACCCAGGCAGACGCAGCTGGGCTCCCAGCCGCCACACGACCCCCGTCAGTATTCTCTTCTCTCAGGGAAGGAGCGTTGGCTCACTTAAGGCTGGCGGCGTCTTGAGGGATCTCGGGAGGGCCCAGTGACGCTCTCCCGGACGCTCTCCTGGTGAGAACAAGTTTGCCAACAGCGCGCACCTTCCTCGACTATTGGGCCCCAAGAGCATGGTTCCCAGCCGGTCCCACGTGCCCGCTGCAGCCCCGGGCCCCTGGCCTCAGGGCAACATTGACAGCACCGAGGGCCGGGGGCCACGTTTTCTAACCCGGCCCTAAGAGCAGAGCGGAGGCTCCCGGCCCGCTGGGTCTCACGCAGGCTGCAGGGAGCCAGGGTGGGGCCGGAGCCGGGGCCTCCAGGGTCCACGCCAGGGCCCAGGAGTGACTGGGCAGACCCTGCCACCTCAGGGGGAGCCCGGAGCCCGCATCCCTTCCTCCATGGCCCATGGCTGCCCTCCTGCCATCAGAGAAACACCCGGATCCTGGAAGCTGTGTGAAGCCGCGGTTCGGGACCGCAGGCCTGCTGGGACCGGCGGGGCGGGAGGGCCTGTGGGCTTCCCCTCGCCGCCCGTCTGCCCAGGGCAGCCCCGTCCCCACTCAACATGACAGCTCCTCATGGACACCCCCTCCCCCTCCGCTGCAGCAGGGGCTCCCAGGCCCGCACCCAGCTCCCAGGTGACCTGTGGTTCCCAGACAGGTAGGCTTGGAGTCCACCAGGCAGCCTGGTGGAGGAGCGCCCTCAACAAGGCCGCGGGACCACGGCTCGGAGCCAGAGGCTACGCCGGGCATGGGACGGGCATCCAGAGGCCCACGCCAGGCACAGGGCAGGCATCCAGAACTACGGGACGGCCACAGGGCGGGCATCCACAGAGCTACGGGATGGGCATAGGGTGGGCATAGGGTGGGCACAGGGTGGGCAGGCATCCACAGAGTCATGGGGGGGGTGCCTGGGGTTTCAGGGCCTGCCGAGCGTGAACTGGCCCTCCCTGAGCAGGCCCTGCCGTACCTCGCAGAGGCGCCCAGGATATGCAGGTGAGCAGGATGGGCAGGGCAGAGGCTGCCGGTGGGGTCGAGACCAGACAACTGAGGGAGTGAGAGGCGTGTGCACCCCAGACACGTCAGGTCTCCCCTAAACACAGTGCTCAGGAGGGCTGGAGGGTGGGGCATGCATCAGGGGAGATGGGTGGGGCAGGCGGGTAGGGCAGGGCAGGTGGGGCCAGGCTGGTGGGGCAGGCTGGTGGGGCAGGCTGGTAGGGGCAGGGCTGGTGGGGGCAGGGGGG